>NC_043970.1:55793600-55826100 GCF_902148855.1 Sphaeramia orbicularis | reverse complement strand
ACACAGATGTTGACATATATGTGGATTTCTCATGAGAAAAACAAGATGTCCTATTGGGGCATTACATCTTCTGGGATAGATGTCCATTTTGGCCAATAATAAGTAAATTTGTCCAAAGTATGGTTTAAGCAGAAAGTATGTTTTTCACCAATCTCAGTCTGTTTCCAGGTTTGGTGTGGAACCCGTCGTGTCCACCGGTGTTACATGCGAAACCCGTGTTCATCCTGTAGTGAGTGAACGTTCTCCGGTTTGGACTGAATCATGTTCATGTTCTGTACGTTCATGTTTTCCAGAAAAAAGCAGAAGAGGCTCATAAAATCCTGGAAGGTCTGGGTCCGAAGGTGGAGCTGGTGAGTGTCCTTTATTTAAGGGTTCCATAGGTTTATCAACTGTCCAGGTGTAGTCCAGGTGTAGTCCAGGTTTAGTCCTGGTGTAGTCCAGGTTTAATCGTGGTGTAGTTTGGTCCCTCCATAGTGAGGTCCATGTTTCTGCTGCGGGCCCTGTCCTGACCCGGTCCTGAGCCTGTCCTCTTCTTCCTGTTTCAGCCTCTGTACAATCAGCCGTCAGACACCAAGGTTTACCACGACAACATCAAGACGTGAGTATCTGCTTCCACTGTCAACACAGTGAACACATGGGAGGAGGGTCAAAGGTCAAAGGTCGAGCTCAGATCACCACAGGGGGGTCAAAGGTCAAGCTCAGATCAGCGAGGGAAACCCAGCTGATAATTCTGTCCAATTCCAGCTCAGTCACCGGGTCCAGTTCCTCCTGACACTGAGGAGGCGGGGCCTGTGAAACCCCGGGGCAGCTGGGAGTTGGAGGCCAAACCCTTATGGGCCTAGACAATGAGAGCGTCCCATCTGGTCCGGCTTAGACCACTTTAGACTGCCTTAGAGCACCTTCAACTGTCTTAGACCACCTTAGACCACCTTAGACCGCCTTAGACTGCCTTAGATCATCTTAGCCCACCTTAGACCTCCTTAGTCTGCCTTAGACCACCTTAGACCGCCTTAGACTGCCTGAGACTGCCTTAGACCGCCTCGGACCGCCTTAGACTGCCTTAGACTGCCTTAGACCGCCTTCAACTGCCTTAGACCGCCTTAGACCACCTCCATGTGCACCCTGGTTCCCACTGGTTTATATCCATCACCGAACAAATAAACCAGGTCCTGCTGAGGGTTGATAAAGTGGAGGTTCTGAGTGTGAGGGTTGGACTGAACCGGATCAGTCTGAACTGGATCAGTCACATGACTTCTGTTAACGTCCAGTGTTTCCATCCCCTAAAGAAAAGTTCTTCTGTTGCAGGAACCAAGTGATGAGGAAGAAGCTGATTCTGTTTTTTAAGAGACGGAACCACGCACGTAAACAGAGGGTGAGTATCTGCAGTCCACTACAGTCCACTTCAGTCCACTACAGTCCACTTCAGTCAGAACCCCCAGACCCCAGAGGTTCCCTTCGTCCCCTCCCCCTTCCCCAGAACCGAACAGAACCCTGACACCTCTCCTTCATGATGGGATGTCTTGTACTTCTGTGATTGGACTAAACTCTGCATCTTCTTGGTTCTGTTATTCCAGTTCCAAATAGTTTTTCCTCCAGTGTTTGCTGCTGGTCTTTCAGACACGGGAAGCTCATTGTTGCTTACATCAAAAAAATTATCCAGTTATTTAAACATAAATTGGTCCCTCCGTTCCTTTTTCAGAAAATGCTCAGTGTCCTTATCGTACACATGAGGTGTCTTTTCCAGGGACTGGACCAGTGTCCTCTGAATGTCCAGCAGAGCTGGGCTGATTAGACAGCCTTAGAGGTGAAGGACTGGAGTCTTTTGAAACTACAGAAGCTCCTTCTACACCTGCACATGGAGCTGACACTGTTGAACTAGTGACAAGTTAACCATATGAAACTGAACAAGAAATGATTCAATTATGGAACTGAAACAAGAAAACGTGTCCCTTCAGTCCAGTGTAACCCAGTTAGTCCAGTGGTTGTGTTTTCTTCCAGGTCAGTAAATGAACAGTTCATTTGGTTTCTGTGATTTCACAGCAGAATGTGTGACGGTATTAAACTGAACTGTGTCAGTGAAGGAGCAGATCTGAAAACAGCTGTCAATCAAACCTGATTCAGCCTTCGGACTCGTCCTCCGATCGGCGTGTGGAAGCTCGGTGTCTGGCCCGGCCGAGCTCCGCCCACAGCTCCGTTCACCCCCAGAGACGCCGAGCGTCCGGGGGCGGGACAACATGGTGTCATGTGTCCAGTGCTGGTCCAGTTTGTAGTGGTTTTTCCAGCAGTTCCACTCAGTCCCATTGAAGTGCATGGACGCTGAGCGTCTACGGACAAATGACAAGGTCAGACAAGGTCTGAGAGATGAACGTGTTCCAACACATTTGGAGTCAATGAAATGAAAACAACTGAACAGATTTCAAAGTCAGAGTCATCTTTATTGTCATTTCTGCCATGTACATTATATACAGAGAGAGCTGAAATTACTGGACTCTAAGGCCCCACAGTGCAGTAAACATAGAGTGCAAATAACATAGAAAAGTGCAAAGTGCAAATAACATAGAAGGGTGTAAAAGGTAAACATAAAAGAGTAAGTAAGTAAATAAGTAAGTAAGTAAATTTTATTTATAGAGCACTTTTCACAGACAGAGTCACAAAGTGCTTTACCAATTCAAATCAGAATCAAATGAACTCTACAGACCCAACAGAATCCTTCAGGAGCAAACACGTGTGATTGGTGACAGTGGAAGGAAACACTTCCCTTTAACAGCAGAAACCTGGAGCAGACCCAGACTCCTGAAGGATGGACGTCTGCCTGGACCAGTGGGGTTAAAGAGAGAGAGAGAGAGAGTAAAGGAGGAGAAAAGAGAGAGCGATAGAGATATAGAGAGACTGGGGGGGCGGGGGATGACATATGGAGTACTTTATGATGAATACATAGAGTGTAGTCAGTCTGTGGTGGTCCTGGGTCAGGTGGGAGACTAAAAAGCCTTTTTGAACAGGAGGGTTTTGAGGTGTTTCTTAAAGCTCTGTGCAGAGTCCATGGACCGTAGGTGTAGAGGCAGGTCATTCCATAGACGTGGTCCACAGCTTTAACAGACCTGTCACCGCGTGTGCTAAAACAGGTCCGTGGAACCATCAGCAGGTGTGTGGAACCATCAGCAGGTGTGTGGAACCATCAGCAGGTGCTGTCCTGAAGACCTCAAGCTACCAGTCGAGCTGTAGGGCTGGATCAGGGAAGCAACGTATGCAGGGGCCTGGCCATGTAGAGCCCGGAAAGTTAGCACCAGAATTTTGAAATGAAGACGATATAGAACAGGAGCCAGTGGAGAGATTTAAGGATGGGAGTGATGTGGGTTCTCCTGTTTGTGCGGGTCAGGAGCCTTCAGCAGAGTTCTGGACAAACTGTAGACGGGCCAGCTCCTTCTGTTTAAGCATGTAAACAGGCTGTTGCAGTAGTCTGAGCCAGAAGATACAAAAGCGTGAACGATCATGTCGAGCTCATTTGTGGACACCATAGATCTGAGTTTGGAGATGTTGCGTAGTTGGAAGAAACAGTTTTTCACCAGGTGTTTGGAGTAGAATTCTAAAGACATGTCCTGGTCAAAGATGACACCCAGATTCCTCAGTTTGGTCTTTACCGAGGAACTCAGGTCTCCAAGGTGATGTTTGATCCCTGGGATTGCACTGTCCGGGGCAATGATGAGGGTCTGTGTTTGACTGGAGTTCAGCTGGAGGCTGTTCTCATTTAGCCACTGCTTCAGCTCTGACAAGCAGATGATTAAGGAACTCAGTTTGTGGGGTTCAGAGGAGTTAAAGGAGCAGTATATCTGGATGTCATCTGTGAATAGATGATAGGAGACATCACTGTACTGTCGGATAATGTGGCCAAGTGGGAGGACATAGAGTAAGAATAGCACTGGTCCCAGGACAGAGCCTTGGGGCACACCACACAGTAGATCCGCTGAGTCAGATTGGAAGTTGTTTATTGACACAGTGAAGCTTCTGCCGGTCAGGTAAGAGGAGAACCAGTCTAGCACAGGACCTGACATCCCTACCAGGTCCCTCAGTCTCTCGATCATTATGGGATGGTCCACTGTGTCAAAGGCCGAGGACAGATCTAGCAGGACCAAGACCGTGGATTTCCCGGAGTCAGCCGCCATCAGGATGTCACTAGACACTTTTAATAGTGCGGTTTGTGTTGAGTGGCGTTGTCTAAACCCAGACTGAAAAGTGTCATAGATCTGGTGTGTCTCCAGAAAAGCTGTCAGTTGTTTAGACACTGCCTTCTCAAGGATTTTGGCCAATAGGGGGAGCTTTGAAATGGGCCTTTAGCTTTTGAAGTCTGTGGGGTCCAGTGTGGTTTTCTTTAGTTTAGGTTCTATGATGGCCTGTTTGAAGGAGCTGGGAAACAAACCAGTTGAGAGCGACAGGTTAAAATGCTTTGTGACCCATGGTCCAATAGTGTCAAAGACACCGACAAGGAGCTTATGGGGGAGGAGGTCTGCAGAGTTGGAGGAGGGTTTTGTTTTGGATAAAAGTGCTGAGATGTCCTCCAGTGTCACAGGGTCGAAAGAGGACCAGGTTTGCAGAGGGGGATCAGATAGGGTCAGACGGCCAGAGGGTGGTGGGATATTGTGTTTAATATCCCTGATCTTGTCTGTGAAGAAGTTTAGGAAGTCATTGCTGTCAGCTTTACAGAGCACAGGGGCAGCAGGGACAGCAGGGGACACAATGGACTGGACTGTGTCACAGATTACTTTGGGGTTTTTCTTGTTTGTGGCTATAAGTTTGTGGAAGTAGCTGGATCTTGCCTCCTTAATCATTTTATTTAAGGAGGTTATGAGATCTTTCAGATGTAACCTGTGTACCTCCAACTGGGTTGATTTCCAAAGATGCTCAGTTTTGCGACAAGTCCTCCTTAGTTTTAAGATGTTTTCATTTATCCAGGGACAAGACCACTTACCAGTGACACTGGTTTTCACGGGAGCCACCTGGTTCAGAATAGAGCTGCAGTGTGTGGCAAAGCACTGGATAAACTCATCAACATCGGGACACTCATTAAGAAGACTAGGGTTAAACAGGGCACGGAGAACCTGGGCTGTGGACTCTGTAATGATCCTCCTCTTGGCCCTTCTAGGTGCAGGCTTGGGCTCCAGAGGCACACATAAGTCAAAAAACACACCACAATGATCACTCAAGTGGACATCCTCAACACACACATTTGTGACGTGTAAGCCCAATGAGAAAACCAGGTCCAGGGTGTGGCCTTTCCTGTGGGTGGGGCCAGATACATGTTGTTTGAGGTTAAAAGTGTCAGTCATGGCTAAAAGTTCCATTGCTGGGCTGGATGAATTGTTATCGATGTGCAGATTGAAATCCCCAAGAATTAAAACCTTCTCCAGTTTTATTATTGATGTTAGGAAATCACTGAAATGGTTTCAGAAGGCACCAGCAGGGCCAGGGGGACGGTAGATTAAGAAACAGTAAAACACACTGGACCAGCCAATCTTGATCATTTGTGACTCAAATGAGGGAAAGTCATCGGTGCTCATCCCTCTGCATATGTATTTGTCTTGGTGCACTACAGCAAGGCCACCGCCCCGGCGACAGGGGCGGGGCTGACCAACAGCAGAGCAGCCAGGAGGGCACAGCTCATTTAAATGAATGAACTCCCCATCCCTCTGCCACGTCTGCGTCAGGAATAATGCGTCCAAGTTCCTGTTGGTAAAAAGCTCATTTAGGGAGAAGGATTTATTGGCAATGGAACGTGCATTTAGTAATCCAAACCAGCTAGGTGGTGGTGACGTCATGGTGTTGGTGTCCGCTGTGTGTAATGGGATTTGTCTGAACCACCTACGATGCCTTTTAGCAGAGTGAAACCCCATACGAGACCTGGATATGACAGGAATGGGGAAGAGCAAGGCAGAGGTGTAGGCTGCTGGAGATGGGGAAGGAGAAGAGGAATTCACTGAGGAGGTTGACTGACAGGTGGACAGTGAGGGCCTGGGAGAGGAGGACAGATCAGCTGGGGTGGTGTTCATTCTCACTACAGGTTTTACAGGAGACTCTGAACGTGGTGATATTAAATGTGACCAGCAGGGGGAGCAGGTGACTGCAGCAGAAGAGGGAGGGCATAGTCACATAGGTGTGGGTGTGGTTTTAGTCAGGACAGCGTGTTGGATGTTTTGAGCCAAGACCCTGCTGCCTAGTCTAGAGGGGTGGACACCATCGGACTTGTAAAAGGAGGGGCGGTTCCAGAACAGATTAAAGTTAGCAATAAAACTGAAGCCGTTCAGAGCAGAGGCGGACTGGAGCCAGGTGTTCAGGCTGAGGAGTCGGCTGAAACAGCCCACACCACGGGCAAAGGAGGGGAGGGGCCCGGAAATGAAAACAGCCTTCCCGGATCCTTTTAGTTTATCAAAGAGGTTTTTAAAATGAACCTTTGTCACTTCGAACTGTTGAAGAGAAGTGTCATTGAAGCCCACGTGAACTATGATCCGGGTAACGGTGGACGGCAGTGAGAGCAGCAGCTGAGGGAGTTCATGGAGGATGGAGGTGACGGTGGAACCTGGAAAACACCTGGTTATGGCGTTAAAGAAACGGACGTGACGGATGATGGAGTCCCCGAGGATAGCGGTGGTCGGAGGGAAAAGTGGTCGAGGAGACGGTGTTGAAGGTGAAGGGTTCCTGGTCTCTCTAGGTGGACATTCCACGGGTGGACCGTCGGAGTGACGGCGGACGGCCTCCCGGAGAAGGCGGCGCCGGGCCGAAGAGTGGACCGAGGAGCGGGGACCCTTGTTCGACGGCTTTACAGGAGGACCGGCTTTAGGACCGTCGCCGGTAATCAGCTCGGTGGCAGCCACGGAGTCAGCAGGAGCCGGTTCCGGGACAGAGCCAGGTGGGATGGGGGGCACACCAGCCGCGGGGGGAGGAGCCAGAGCGTCCTCCACGGACAGAACGCAGAAGCGGTTTGATGTGCTGATGGTCAGAGGTGGTGAGTCTTTGCTCGTGTTCTTTTTGCGGCCACGAATCACCACTTCAGACCAGGGTGTAGAACACGGGGGACGAGAACAGGCAGAGGAAGGATCCCATAACACCGTATCATCACAGGAGGCTTTGGGCTTCTCTGCGCTGTTCAGGAACAGACTGGACAGTGTGGGAAGGCGGCTGGAGAAACCAGAGAGCTGGGCATTTTTTTCCGCGAGTTCTGCGGAGAGGCGCAGTATTTCCTCTTTGAGATCAGCGATAGTTTGGTAAACCTTTACCAGGGTTTTGTTTGCTTGGACGAGAGGACTATCTCCTGCTGATGAGGATGACACCATGGTGGTAACAGCGAGATACCGGGCAGAGCGCGGGAAGCGGTGGGTGACAGCCAGAGGTAAGGATCCACTGACAATACTGACCTGCCCTGATGGAGGTTTGGGTTGATAGCGTCAAGTTAAAAAGACACGGTTAAGAGGTTGGGTTCAAGTGAGTAAGCGTTGAAAGGCAAGAAATAAGTAGTTAAAAGGCTGGATTTCTAAGAGTAGATCCGCCGGCGGTTTGACAGACGCCAGCATGCGCAGAGAAGTGCAGTAAAAGAGTGCAGTAGAGGAGTAACAAAAGAACAATCAAGGTGCATATGTGCATCACTTGCACTACAGTGGTGAGAGTTCTGTCTGCTCGGTAGCATGAGAGCCGGTCGAGCTGGATGGCGCAGTCCGGGACGCCGTCGTTGAGCCATGTTTCCACAAACACAAAACACAGCACTCTCTCACAGTCATTGTGGATGAGCGAAGCAGTCTGATGTAGTCCAGCTTGCTATCCAGAGACCACACGTTGGCCAGCACCATGGTGGGAATAGCCGGCTTATGCAGGTTAGCCGCTAGCCTAGCCCAGATACCTCTGCGTTTGCCCCTCTTCTGTCTCCTCAAACGCCGCTTGTGGCGCTTCCAAGGTGGTCAAGGTACAGGTACAGATCCAGGAGTGGGGGTCGGTGGTGGTGGGGGTTCCCGGAGAAGACCACAGTCCCATAGTTCCTCAACGCGTGCGAAGTTTACTTCGTATAAATAGTTACGATTTGAGCATTTAATGTGAGTCATTTTAGGGGAAGCTGAGCTTCCACTGCAGTCTGACAGAAAACACCTGTGTTTTCCTCAGTAGTTGCAGTGACAGAAGCTGGAACATGTTTTCAGTAATCCCCTCAGACCCACATGTGTTTGTGTCCTTAAAGGCTGTGAATTTCATACATTCTATTTTCGGTCCTTTTAATGGATAAATGCATCTTACACTCATATTACTGGATCAAATCTAAACCTCAGACTCATCTGTCACTTCCTCTTATTAGATGTTTTAATGCATCTGGATCAAACTGTAGTGCTGTAGTGACGTTCAGTCAACTAAATATCCTGGTATTTATGCATCTACCACTGTCAACAGCCAACAGGTTCCCCTTGTTTGTTGAAAAGCATTGTGGGACGTGTGTGGTGTTAGTTTGTGTTTGGTGTAAACGTGGACTTGTTGGCGTCAGGACAGACACGTGGTCGTCTGTGGTTGACTCAGACAGTCTGTGTTTTAGTGTTGCCGTGCTTCAGTGAGTTCCAGCTTCGCCCGATGGTGTCTGATCAGGGTCACACCGCCCTTTGGACTTCACGGTCGCAGAGTGCACGTGGTGTGGCGCCAACAGGAAGGTGAAGCATTTGTCCGTCTGTACGTAGACCAGCTGGACTGTCCTCATGATCCAACAGTCTGTGTTCGTCCAGAATGAAGGTTTAGGTTTTTTTTTTTTTTCTTTTTAGCTTAATTACCTCCGCCAGGAGGTATTGTGATCACTTTGCTTTGTGTGTTTGCGTGCGTGTTTGTTTGTTAGCAACATAATTATTTATGATGGACGGGTTTTCATGAAATTTTCAGGAAATGTTGATACTGGCACAAGGAAGAAATGATTAAATTTTGGTGGCGATCGGGGGGGGGGGGGGGGGGGGGGGGGGGCAGATCTGTCCTGGCAGAGGTCTGCGCTCTCTGAGTGCTTCTCTAGTTCAAGATTTTTTTTGCTTAATTCAAGAATTTTTTAAGCCCGAGCCGAGTAAAGCCGGCGCAGGGCCTATTGAGTTGGCAGTGGGCGCATGGGGACGAAATCGCCAGTGACGCGGTCGCCTTTCGCCACTCTCACACATATTCACATTCACGGCACTGAGACCTTTCCGACGATGTACATGACATGTGCACAAATGGCATATTTACACCTGCTCAGAATGAATGGGAGTCAATGGGACACGCCCACTCGGGGTCAGTCACGTGGGTTTAAGTGCACGACACGTGACATCTGACCACACAGACATGTGGGGGAGCTCGAGAGCTTTCAAATAGGGCCAAATACATGGTTGCCATGGAAACGGCTATATTGTTCTTGCTCAGATTATTATTATTAGGCCCGAGCCGAGTAAAGCCGGCGCAGGGCCTATTGAGTCTGCAGTGGGCGCATGGGGACAAAATCGCCAGTGACGCGGTCCCCTTTCCCCACTGTCGCCACACTCACACATATTCACATTCACGGCACTGAGACGTTTCCAAAGATGTACATGACGTGCACAAATCGCATATTTACACCTGCTCAGAATGAATGGGAGTCAATGGGACACGTCCACTCAGAGTCAGTCACGTGGGTGTAAGTGCACGACACGTGACCTCTGACCCCACAGACATGTGGGGGACCACGAGAGCTTTCAAATAAAGTCAAATACGTGGTTGCCACGGAAACGCCTATATTGTTCTTGCTCAGATTATTATTATTATTATTTTTTTTTTATTAGGCCCGAGCCGAGTAAAGCTGGCGCAGGGCCTATTGAGTCTGCAGTGGGCGCATGGGGACGAAATCGCCAGTGACGCGGTCGCCTTTCGCCACTGTCGCCACTCTCACACATATTCACATTCACGGCACTGAGACCTTTCCGACGATGTACATGACGTGCACAAATCGCATATTTACACCTGCTAAAAATCAATGGGAGTCAATGGGACACGCCCAGTCGCGGTCAGTCATGTGGGTGTAAGTGCAAGACACGTGACATCTGACCCCACAGACATGTGGGGGACCTCAACAGCTTTCAAATAAGGCCAAATATGTGGTTGCCATAGAAACGGCTATATTGTTCTTGCTCAGATTATTATTAGGCCCGAGCCAAGTAAAGCCGGCGCAGGGCCTATTGAGTCTGCAGTGGGCGCATGGGGACGAAATCACCAGTGGCGCGGTCGCCTTTCGCCACTGTCGCCACTCTCACACATATTCACATTCAGAGCACTGAGACGTTTCCGACGATGTACATGACATGTGCACAAATGGCATATTTACACCTGCTCAGAATGAATGGGAGTCAAAGGGACACGCCCAGTCGGGGTAAGTCACATGTGTGTAAGTGCACGACACGTGACATCTGACCCCACAGACATGTGGGGGAGCTCGAGAACTTTCAAATAAGGTCAAATACGTGGTTGCCAAAGAAACGGCTATATTGTTCTTACTCAGATTATTATTTTTTAAATTTTTTTTAGGCCCGAGCCGAGTAAAGCCGGCGCAGGGCCTATTGAGTCTGCAGTGGGCGCATGGGGACCAAATCGCCAGTGACGCGGTCGCCTTTCGCCACTGTCGCCTCTCTCACACATATTCACATTCACGGCACTGAGACGTTTCCGACGATGTACATGACATGTGCACAAATTGTATATTTACACCTGCTCAGAATGAATGGGAGTCAATGGGACACGCCCACTCGGGTCAGTCATGTGGGTGTAAGTGCACGACACGTGACATCTGACCCCACACACATGTGGGGGACCTCGAGAGCTTTCAAATAAGGGCAAATATGTGGTTGCCATAGAAACGGCTATATTGTTCTTGCTCAGATTCTTATTATTTTTCTTTATTTTTTTTAATTTATTTTTCTTCTTCTGCACTTTGAGCTCAAATTTGACCCCCTGAAAATTTACGAAAACTCACCAAATTTTGCCTAAAATTCAGAAGTGCGAGAAATTTGATTTACATATAGGTTTCGTAGATGTCGGTAAAGAAATGTTACCGCAGCGCCCCCTTGAAAAGTGGAAATGCATTACGCCAATGGGAGCATGTCCAACGTAAAGTTTGTTTTAGAGCCACGAAAATCGGTACACAGACGCATCATGAGGAGACAAACAAAAAATATAATGGCCACGCCCCAAAACCAACCCTTAGTTGGCCATATTGGATTGAAATTTCCAAAATGCTGAGTCAGCGTTTTCACTGACGTCGTATTTTAACTATCTGCTCCTTGGCCATTTGGCCAAATGAGCTCAAAATCGGTGTACAGTATCTAGAGAAGTGGGGCATCAAAAGTTAGCTGAATTTTTTGGGATAGGTGTCAACGTTTTTGTGTGACGTCGTTGCAAACTTTGTAAAGTTTCTTTGTGAATTTACCATAACAAAAATTGCTTCAGCTCAGACATACGAACACCGATTTGGCTGAATTTTGACTCAGACGTCTATCTCCCAGGCCTACACCCATTTAATAAAAGAAATTGAAATTTCGCACTATAGCGCCCCTACAAATGTACATTTACAAAAATGAAATCAGTTCGGACATACGAACACCAATTTGGCTCAAATTTGACTCAGACGTCTATCTCCCAGGCCTACACCCATTTATCAGAAATATTTGAAATTCGGTGCCATAGCGCCCCCTACAATTTTACCTTTACAAAAATTACTTCACGTTAGACATACGATTACCAATTTGGCTCAAATTTGAATGAGGTATCAGTCTCCCAAGCCTACACCTATTTATCAAAAGAAATTGCAACTTCGTTCAGTAGCGCCCCCTACAAATTTACCTTTACGAAAATTGCATCAATTCGGACAAACGAACACTGATTTCGCTCAAATTTGACTCAGTGGTACATCTCGCAAACCTACACCCATTCAATGGTAGAAATTTATTTTTAGCTGCATAGCGCCCCCTACAGATTTACTTATCCAAAACTTTCTTTAGTTCGGACATACAAACAAAGATTTTTCCTCAAATTTGAATCAGTTGTCGATCTCCCAGGCCTACACCCATTCATCAGAAGACATTGAAATTTGGTGCTAGAGTGCCACCTGCTGAACGATGGACATACTTCTACTGGACGTGCCCGTGGCTAGGGCCTTCAGATGCCGCTTGCGGCTTTAATTTTGTCTTATTTTTCCTTCTCCTGCGCTTTGAGCTCAATTTTGACCCCCTGAACATTTACGAAAACTCACCAAATTTTGCACAAAATTCAGAAGTGCGAGAAATTTAATTTACATATAGGTTTCGTAGATGTCGGTAAAGAAATGGTGCTGCAGCGCCCCCTTGAAATGTGGAAATGCATTGCGCTAATGGGAGCTCATCCAACATAAAGTTTGTCGTAGAGCCACAAAAATCGGTACACAGATTCATCATGACGAGACAAACAAAAAATATTATTATGGCCACACCCCAAAACTAACCCTTAGTCGGCCATATTGGATTGAAATTTCCAAAATGGTGAGTCAGCGTTTTCGCTGACGTCGTATTTTAACCATCTCCTACTAAGCCGTTTGGCCAAATGAGCTCAAAATCGGTGTACAGTATCTAGAGAAGTGGGACATCAAAACTTAGCCGAATTTTTTGAATTGGTGTCACCGTTTTTGTGCGACGAGGTTTCAAACTTTGCAAAGTTTTTTCAAAAATTTACCATTGCAAAAATTGCTTCAGCTCAGACATACAAACACCGATTTGGCTGAAATTTGACTCAGACATCCATCTCCCAGGCTTACACCCATTTATTAAAAGAAATTGAAATTTCGCACTATAGCGCCCCCTACAAATGTACATTTACAAAAATGACATCAGTTCGGACATACAAACACCGATTTGGCTCAAATTTGACTCAGACGTCTGTCTCCCAGGCCTACACCTATTTATCAAAAGAAACTGAAATTTCGCACTACAGCCCCCTTCAAGTTTTTAAAAAATTTTTTTTATTAAAATTGCTTCAGTTCGGACATACGAACACCAATTTGGCTCAAATTGGACTCAGACGTCTATCTCTCAGGCCTACACCAATTTGTCAGAAAAATTTGAAATTTGGAGCTATAGCGCCCCCTACAATTTGACCTTCACCAAAATTACTTCACTTCAGACATACGAACACCAATTTGGCTCAAATTTGACTCAGACATCAGTCTCCCAGGCCTACACCTATTTGTAAAAAGAAACTGAAAATTCGCACTACAGCGCCCCCTACAAGTTTTCAAAAATTATTTTATTAAAATTGCTTCAGTTCGGACATATGAACACTGATATGGCTCAAATTTGACTCAGACGTCTATCGCCCAGACCTACACCCATTTATCAGAAAATGTTACATTTGGTGCTATAGCGCCCCCTACAACTTTACCTTTATGATAATTGCTTCAGCTTGGACATACGAACACCAATTTGGCTCAAATTTGAATCAGTTGTCAATCTCCCAGGCCTACACTCATTTATCAAATGAAAATGACATTTCGCTCGATAGCGCCCCCTGCAAATGTACCTTCACGAAAATTACATTAATTTGGACATACGAACACCGATTTGGCTCAAATTTGACTCAGATTTCTATCTCTCAGGCCTACAACCATATATCAGAAAAAATTGAAATTTGGAGCTATAGCGCCCCCTACAATTTTACCTTTACGAAAATTACTTTACTTCAGACATACGAACACCAATTTGGCTCAAATTTGAATCAGTTGTCAGTCTCCCAGGCCTACACCCATTTATCAAAAGTAAATTCCATTTCATGCAATAGTGCCCCCTACAATTTACCTTCACGAAAATTGCATCAGTTCGGACATAGAACACCGATTTGGCTCAAATTTGAGTCAGTGGTACAACTCGCAGGCCTATACCCATTCAATGGAACAAATTGAATTTTGGCTCCATAACGCCCCCTACAGATTTATTTATACAAAAATTTGTTCAGTTTGGACATACGAACACTGATTTGTCACAAATTTGAGTCAATTGTCAATCTCCCAGGCCTACACCCATTCATTAGAAGACATTGAAATTTGGTGCTAGAGCGTCACCTGCTGAACGATGAGCATACTTCCACTGGACATGCCTTTGGCGAGGGCCTTTAGATGCCGCTAGCGGCTTTAATTATTATTATTTTTATTTATTTATTTATTTTTGTCTTATTTTTTTTCTTTCTCCTGCGCTTTGAGCTCAATTTTGACCCCCTGAACATTTATGAAAACTCACCAAAGTTTGCCCAAAATTCAGAAATGTACAAAATTGAATTTACATAAAGGTTTCATAGATATCGGTAAAGAAATGCTGCTGCAGCGCCCCCTTGAAAAGTGGAAATGCATTGCGCCAATGGGAGCACGTCCAACATAAAGTTTGTCATAGAGCCACGAAAATCGGTACACAGATTCATCATGAGGAGACAAATAAAAAATATTATTATGGCCACGCCCCTAAACCCACCCTTAGTCGGCCATATTGGATTGAATTTTCCAAAATGCTGAGTCAGCGTTTTCGCTGACGTATTTTAACTATCTCCTACTAAGCCGTTTGGCCAAATGAGCTCAAAATCCGTGCACAGTATCTAGACAAGTGGGGCATCAAAGTTAGCCGAGTTTTTTGAATTGGCATCACCGTTTTTGTGTGACAAGGTTGCAAACTTTGAGAAGTTTTTTCGAAAATTTAACATCATAAAATTGCTTCAGCTCAGACATACGAACAGCGATTTGGCTGAAATTTGACTCAGACGTCCATCTCCCAGGCCTACACCCATTTATTAAAAGAAATTGAAATTTTGCACTATAGCGCCCCCTACAAATGTACATTTACAAAAATGACATCAGTTCGGACATACGAACACTGATTTGGCTCAAATTTGACTCAGACATCTGTCTCAAAGGCCTACACCTATTTATCAAAAGAAACTGAAATTTTGCACTACAGCGCCCCCTACAAAAATTTTTAAATATTTTTTATTAAAATTGCTTCAGTTCGGACATATGAACACCAATTTGGCTCAAATTTAACTCAGACGTCTATATCCCAGGCCTACACCCATTTATCGGAAAAATTTTAAAAAGGGGGCGCCATAGCGCCCCCTATAATGTTACCTTTATGAAAATTACTTCACGTTAGACATGCGAACACCAATTTGGCTCAAATTTGAATCAGTTGTCAATCTCTCAGGCCTACACCCATTTATCAAAAGAAATTGCCACTTCGCTCAGTAGCGCCCCCTACAAATTTACCTTCACGAAAATTGCATCAGTTCAGACATACGAACACCGATTTGGCTCAAATTTGACTCAGTGGTACATCTCGCAGGCCTACACCCATTCAATGGAACAAATTGAATTTTTGCTCATAGTGCCCCCTACAGATTTATATATACAAAATTTTGTTCAGTTCGGACATACGAACACTGATTTGTCTCAAATCAATTGTCAATGTCCCAGGCCTAAACCCATTCATCAGAAGACACAAAATTTGGGGCTACAGCGCCACCTGCTGAACGATGAGCATACTTCCACTGGACGTGCCCTTGGTGAGGGCCTTTAGATGCCGCTTGCGGCTTTAATTTTTATTTATTTTTTTTTTAAATTTATTTTTCTTCTCCTGCTCTTTGAGCTCAAATCTGACCCCCTGAACATTTACGAAAACTCACCAAATTTGTACAAAATTAATTCGGACATACGAACACTGATTTAGCTCAAATTTGCCTCAGTGGTACATCTCGCCAACCTACACCCATTCAATGGTAGAAATTTATTTTTAGCTGCATAGCGCCCCCTACAGATTTACTTATACAAAACTTTCTTTAGTTAGGACATACAAACTAAGATTTTCCTCAAATTTGAATCAGTTGTCGATCTCCCAGGCCTACACCCATTCATCAGAAGACATTGAAATTTGGTGCTACAGTGCCACCTGCTGAACGATGGACATACTTCTACTGGACGTGCCCGTGGCGAGGGCCTTTAGATTCCGCTTGCGGCTTTAATTTTTCTTTCTCCTGTGCTTTGAGCTCAATTTTGACCCCCTGAACATTTACGAAAACTCACCAAATTTTGCACAAAATTCAGAAATGCGAGAAATTGAATTTACATATAGGTTTCGTAGATGTCAGTAAAGAAATGTTGCCGCAGCGCCCCCTTGAAAAGTGGAAATGCATTACGCCAATGGGAGCACGTCCAACGTAAAGTTTGTTGTAGAGCCACGAAAATCGGTACACAGATTCATCATGAGGAGACAAACAAAAAATATTATGGCCACGCCCCAAAACCAAACCCTTAGTCGGCCATATTGGATTGAAATTTCCAAAATGCTGAGTCAGCGTTTTCGCTGACGTCGTATTTTAACTATCTCCTCCTTGGCCGTTTGGCTGAATGAGCTCAGAATCGGTGTACAGTATCTAGAGAAGTGGGGCATCAAAAGTTAGCCGAATTTTTTGGATAGGTGTCACAGTTTTTGTGTGACGACGTCGCAAACTTTGCAAAGTTTCTTCGTGAATTTACCATTACAAAAAATGCTTCAGCTCAGAAATACGAACAGCGATTTGGCTGAAATTTGACTCAGACGTCTATCTCCCAGGCCTACACCCATTTATTAAAAGAAATTGAAATTTCGCACTATAGCGCCCCCTACAAATGTACATTTACAAAAATGACATCAGTTCGGACATACGAGCACCGATTTGGCTCAAATTTGACTCAGACGTCTATCTCCCAGGCCTACACCTATTTGTCAAAAGAAACTGAAATTTTGCACTACAGCGCCCCCTACAAAATTTTTTATTATTTTTATTAAAATTGTTTCAGTCAGACATACGAACACCGATTTGGCGCAAATTTGACTCAGACGTCTATCTCCCAGGCCTACACCCATTTATCAGAAAAATTTGAAATTCTGTGCCATAGCGCCCCCTACAATTTTACCTTTACGAAAATTACTTCACGTTAGACATACAAACACTAATTTGGCTCAAATTTTAATCACTTGTCAATCTCCCAGGCCTACACCCATTTATCAAAGAAAATGACATTTCGCTCAATAGCGCCCCCTACAAATTACCTTCACGAAAATTGCATTAATTCAGACATACAAACACCGATTTGGCTCAAATTTGACTCAGTGGTACATCTCGCAGGTATACACCCATTCAACGGAAGAAATTCTTTTTTAGCTGCATAGCACCCCCTACAAATTTACTTATACAAAAATTTCTTTAGTTGTACATACGAACAAAGATCTGCGTCAAATTTGAATCAGTTGTCGATCTCCCAGGCCTACACCCATTCATCAGAAGACATTGAAATTTGGTTGCTAGAGCGCCACCTGCTGACCGATGGACATACTTCTACTGGACGTGCCCTTGGCGAGGGCCTTCAGATGCCGCTTGCGGCTTTAATTTTTTTTTTACATCTACAAAAATCTGAATAGCACGAACAACTGGAAACATCTTAAGAAAACAAGTGTAATTTTGACAGTATTCTGCCTCAGTTTCAGTTTATCATTTACACATGTGCATTATAACTTACATTTACAGTTACAAATGCATGAACATTTAATAACAGGCAAGTTTTTATATGAACATTTTCATGTAATTTTACTTTTTTTTTTTTTTTTTACACTAAACAAAGATACAATTAGCTGTTTTCATTATTTATAAGTTTAATATGATAGTATTTTACTGGTTCTGACCTACCTGAAATCTTATTGGTCTGCATGTGGGAAACTGAATTAAAATGATTTTGACATCCTTGATTGTTCATATCTTCAGTGTAATTTTTGTAGTTCACAAACCCATCCCAGGGGTCAGATTGGATCCTTTGGCGGGCCAGGTTTTGCCCCCAGGCCTCATGTTTTACACCTGTGGTTCAGACTGTGAAAGTAGACACAGCTGAGGTGGACGTTTGAGGACGTTCCTTCGCTGTAATTTAGACCAAAGTCTGAACTGGGTTTGTTATTTATGTGTGTGTTTTTTGACACTCTCCTGTTCAGGGGTCAGTCCTCCGGTTAGAAGTGGACTGGGACCATGAGGGACACCTAAGAGGGTTCAGAACCTCAGATTTGGTCTAGAAGTGGACTGGGACCATGAGGGACACCTAAGAGGGTTCAGAACCTCAGATCAGGTCTAGTAGTTCTGTCTGCTATTGGTTGGACTGAATTACAGATGTTACTGATGAGAGAACAGGATGAGGTTATACACACACAAACACACAAACAAACACACTCACAAACACACACAAACAAACACACACAAACACACGCACACACACACAGTAACACCAACAGCAGAACAGAATAGTTCAATAGTCAAACACAACAGATGAAAACAGAAACTAAAACAGCAGAACAGGAGGGACTAAAAACTGTCTGGAGCTGCAGTTTGTCCTGAAGCTGAGGTTGAGGCTGAAGCTGAGGCTGAGGTTGAGGCTGAGGCTGAGGTTGAGGCTGAAGCTGAGGCTAAGGTTGAAGCTGAGGCTGAGGTTGAAGCTGAGGCTGAGGTTGAAGCTGAAGCTGAGGCTGAGGCTGAGGTTGAAGCTGAAGCTGAGGCTGAAGTGTACATGCATGAGCCTGTTGGACAGAAACGCTGCTAAAGCCGCTGGTTTGTAAACAGTGGTTTCATCAGAACAAACAGAGTCTGGACAAGGATCCAAATTAGACCCAAACCCACAACAAACAGCTGTTCCTGAACAGCCTGTACCCACTGACCCCGGCCCGTACCCCGCTGACCCCGGCCCATCTGTCAGCATTATCTGTACACTCATACATGTTCCGCTGCATCTGACAGGACAAACACACCTTTAACCTTCACATTATCAGCGTCTGCCCAGCGCTGATTCAGACACAGACGGAAGATCCAGGTGCAGAACGGTCAACACACCCCAAACCCACCCCCCCACCGCCACAGACGGGGATAGGACCCTGAAGAATCATGGTTCATGGGTCAGATATATTTGGATCATTAATTAAGGTGTTTTCCCACCGTGTCGAACCAAACTCAGTTTTTTCTGGTTGGACTTCCTTTAACTGATGCTTGTCATGTCTGAGGGCTAATGCTGCCTTCAGGTGCTGCAGGAATTATGGGAAATACTAGATCCAAACTCCAAACTGTACATCATATTTTCAACTGGAGAACAAGGTTCTAATAGTTTTGGATTTTTCATTATATTGTAGGTTTTATTTAGTTTTGACTTTTTTTTCTCTAATTCAGTTCGTTTTTAATTTGTTTTTAGAGCAGGTTTGATAGTTTTTGTTGCTTTTCTTTTTTTTTCTAAATGCTTAGTTTTAGTTCAGTTGTATTGTAGTGTAGTTCAGTTGTAGTTAGTTGTAGTTTAGTTAGTTCAGTGGTAGTTTATTGTAGTTCAGTTGTAGTTTAGTTGTAGTTTAGTTGTAGTTCAGTGGTAGTTTAGTTGTAGTTAGTTGTAGTTCAGTTGTAGTTCAGTTGTAGTTCAGTGGTCTCTTTTCTCTTCTTTCTCTGTGCTCCTATTCAAATCAATCCCAGACAGGAACTCTGCTGCTTTAGTCTCCATGTTTCCAGGTAGAGTGGGGACCAGAAGACGACTGGAAACCACAGTGAACACAAGTGACGGAGCAAAAAGGTGTCGTATGGAGACAGCACAGAAAACTGAGAGAGACAAAGAAATCGGTTTTGTATCAATCCGACATTGGACCAAAGACCGAAAACGAAGGGAATTTTATCCATAAGTTTTGTAGTTGTAGTTTTGTAAACACACAACTACAGTTTCAGTTAGTTATGTTTTTTTTATTTTGATTCTAGTTTGTATTTATTTCAGTTAATGAAATGTTTTTACAATTCCTAGTTTCATGTTTTGTTAGTTTTGTTAATTGATAATAACCTTGCTGGAGAGAACTAGGAAAAAATAGAACTAGACAAGATGAAAATGACCTTGACCTTTTCAACATGACAGAGAGCCACAACGGATTCATGACCGATGGTTTTCTGAACGTTCTGCTGCTGTTAGCAGATGATTTGACACATTTATGACAGTGAGGACGGTTCTGTTAAAGTAGATACTGTGTGGTCCAGTGGGTGTTGGGGTTAGGGTTCCGTTAACACCGCTGCTGCGCTCTTCTGAACAGACGTGTGTGTGTTTTTGTGTCGACCTCAGGAGCAGAAGATCTGCCAGCGCTACGACCAGCTGATGGAGGCCTGGGAGAAGAAGGTGGAGCGCATGGAGAACAACCCCCGACGCAAAGCCAAGGAGAGCAGGACCCGAGAGTACTACGAACGGCAGTTCCCTGAGATCCGCAAGCAGAGGGAGCAGCAGGAGCGCTTCCAGAGGTAAGGCACGCCCCCGCCCTGCTCTGATTGGTTCACAGAATAGATGATGTCACTGATCCCACCCCCGGGACTGAATGGTTGAATTCTTTTCGGTCATTTACTCAGCGAACTTAACCCATTTATTTATTTATTTGCACATCATAAAACAGCAAGAAAAACAACAAACATTCAGACAAGTAACATTCTTGTGCAGGAGAGGTTAGAAGCCACAAAAGGCTTCTATGAATACCTCCCCAGAATGAACAATACAAAACAAAAAGAATTAAAAATACAATATAACTGAATTAATAAACTAAAGTAAAAACAATACAACTGTAAATCACATTACAAATCATCAAATACAAAACAAATGATATACAGCCTTACATTTTTCATGAATTAAAGTCATACATGAATTATGTGAACCTTAGTCAAAATTTTTTTCTTGAGTGTTTTATTCTTCCTTGGGCATGAAAAAAACAATGCAATCGAGTTTTGTTTTTTTTTTTCATTGAGTTACAAAAATGTCTGTGGCATTATATTTTTGAAGCAAAGAAACGTGTTTAAATCCCAATATCAGAAAGTGATATGAAAACAATGAAATAAAAACATTTTTACTGCTGCTAATCTGATGTTTTCTCCCATTTGAACCCATTCTACTGCTAGTTATTGCTCACTTCATGGAGACAATATGCAAAAAAAACCCAAAAAAAAAAACAAGTCTTACAATTAACAACTGATTTCACTCAAACATTTTAGTGCAGATCAGGTGTATCTAGAACAGCACAGTTACAGTACTGGTCTGAATGTCAGTGTATTATTATGGGATGGTGTAGAAGTGTCCACTGTGTTGGCTGATCTGGAACTAAAACAACCAAACCCTGAATATACAAGAGTTTAGAAGAACTGTCCACTGTGTGCATGAAAGGGTTCATTAATACGTTTTCTAATTAATGACATCAGAGAAGTCGGGATGATTCAGCCAAGAGGAAATGTGTTGTGGATGTTTTTATACATTGACAAAAAAGAAAAGAAGAATTTATATGATATTTACAGTGACACCCCCCCCCCACACACACACACACACACAAAAAATATATTTTTTAATAATTTAAAGAAAGGTTTTAAAAATAATGTATTTTTAACAGGGTCTCGTATTGAACCAACAATTGCAATATTTGGCATTATATTACATTACATTCTTTTAACCAAAAATCTAAAACTCTAAATACCTTCACCACTCTTCTAGCTCGCAGACTAATACAACTAAAATGGATAGATAACAACAGCCAACATTTAAATCTTGGTTTCTGGATCTTTTACATCATTTAACATCAGAAAAAATCCAATACTCTATTAGAGGATGTGCCAATAAGTTTTTCAGTACCTGTTCTGAATCACATAAGAGGCAGATCCACCACTTATTCCAGAGGAGTCGCATTAGTACGAGTCTGTGACTAATATCTGTGTTCCTTAATTATTATTATTATTATTGTCAATTAGGGCTGAACGACATGGACAAAATTTCATATCTCGATATTCATGCCAGATATCGCGATATCGATACGATATGACTATGGGTTCGGTGAAAACCAAGTTTTTCAGAAAAATGCAAACATCATAATACAAAAGAATGTGGAAAGTGCAGTTTTATTTATAAGAACTCACTGCCAGTCATCAACATTAACATAAAGTATGAATAAATAAATTACAAATCAAACATTTTACATCCACATTTTACACTGTACAGCAGGCGCGGGGGGAAATCTGTATCATTTATATCGTTGCTTTTTGATATTAATCTTGAATGTTCATATCTAGATATAGATACGATAACGATATCTTTTAGCCCTATTGTCAATTATCTTTTTTTTTTTCTTCGTGCAACAGAGTGAGAATGTTCATGGGTTTGGGTTAAAAACAAACAAAACATTGACTGTATTATGCTTTTCTGTGACTAGATATGTAATAAAAACACTTTGAACAAAAAAAAAAATGTATGTAATTCCAATTCAAACTAAATGTGTAATTACTGAGTTAAAGCTGAAGCAGAGCAGCTGTTTGACATATGATGGAATCCTCAGGGTTCTGTTGAAGGCCCAGTTCTGAACCAGGTCTGAATATTAGTTTAATGTATTTGTATGTGACTGGAGGTTCTGATGTCCGTAGAAGAACCAGTGAGTTCACATCCTTCGTTCCTGATGGACTCCTGTCTGAGCCTTTGAATGTGTTCCTTGCCTTTTTTCCAACAGTCAAATGAATGTGAAATATTAAAGCGGTTCAATGTGTGTGGAACCTGCTCCTGTTTGTGTGCAGAGTCGGACAGAGGGGGACGGGCCTGTCTGCCACCATCGCCAGGAGCGAGCACGAGATTTCAGAGATCATCGACGGTCTGTCCGAGCAGGAGGTGAGTCTGACCCAACCCATGAGCAAGGCACTGACCCAACCCATGAGCAAGACACTGACCCATGAGCAAGGCACTGACCCAACCACAGAACCAGACACTGGTCCAGTAGGAGCTGGACAGGGACGGGTCATGTGGACGGTGTGGGCGGAGTCTGTAGAAATGGCACAGGCTGAGGACTGACTCCACATTAACCCTTTAATGTTGAAGTGTCTGTCGGTAGTTTGTGGTCAGTCTGCGGTCAGTCTGCGGTCACTCAGCTGTGCTCTCCTCTCCTCGTCCTCAGAATAATGAGAAGCAGATGCGCCAGCTGTCCGTCATCCCTCCTATGATGTACGACTCGGAGCAGCGCAGGGTGAAGTTCATCAACATGAACGGGTCTGATGGACGACCCCATGAAGGTCTACAAGTCCAGACAGTTTATGAACGTGTGGACCGAGCACGAGAAGGAGATCTTCAAGGAGAAGTAGGTGCACGTACAGCGCTGCTCTGAAGTCCGGTCGGAGTCGTACCCCCAACCCTAACAGCTGCTCTCTGTTCACAGGTTCGTCCAACACCCCAAGAACTTCGGTCTGATCGCCTCCTATTTGGAGAGAAAGGTAAACACACACTTCTACTGTCGCTGTGTTCTGTCAGAACAGACACAGCACCTGTCTGATATATGGAATACAGGTAATCTATTACAACATAAGAAAACTATAGGTAATCTATTACAACAGGTACAATCAAATACAACGGTAGGTAGTTAAACATGAGTTAGAGATGATAACAGGATGTGATTGTACGTCACTCCGTCTGTCTGTAACTGTAAATAACCTAATAATGGACTGAAGCAGGGTTTATGGATGGTCCTGTTTCTGCAGGGACAGTGAATGCATCATGACTGAACATGTGTTTCTGTTATGTGCGTTTCAGTGTGTGGCAGACTGTGTCCTCTATTACTATCTGACCAAGAAGAACCACAACTATAAGACACTGGTGAGAAGAAACTACGGACGCAGACGGAGAGGAAACCAGGTGAGAGAGAGAAAGAGAGAGAGAGAGAGAGACCTGTCAGTTCATCGAAAGATGATGTGACACTGGTGTGTTCAGTGTCCAGTGATGATGTCATATGTGGGGTCAGTGTTTGACCCTGTGAGTCTTGGTGGTCATGTGACCTGAATACCTCCGTCCACACTAATGCAGATGAAGAACTGATCCTTTATCTGTTGGCTCGTCTATGTGAGGTAGTGTGCATGTTGCACCAATAGATGGCGCTATTACACCGCAGTTTCATCTTAAACTCCCGTTTCAGTTGTGCTTTTTCGGTCCTTCTGTTTTGCCGTAGGGTTGGTACCGGGGTTTAGGGCGCCATGTTTTCTCTAGTACGCTGTGCCACCCTACAGGTGAGCTACATTATTTGCATTGACTGTTTAAAACTAGTGCTGGGCAGCGAATAAAATTTTTAATCGCATGGATTTCTGTGAATAATCACGATTAATCGCATAGTTATATGGGGGGGGGGGTTGTTGCCTCCATCAACAGTGTGTATTTCCTTTCAGTGATATTTCAGACTGCAGTACTCCGCTGATAAAAATAATTGCACATGTCAGTTCTTCCAAACACCTGTGTGTCCCCCCCCCCCCCCCTCTGAAGACAGAACATTTCAAATGAAAATGTCCATGGAACAGACCTCTACTGTTACACATGTTTATGTCCACACATGTTTATTTACACTTGTGAGTGATTGATTGTCTTAGTCCCACTAATCAGTACTAATACTAATAAGCCCAATAATATGTGATGTTCAGTTGTTCAAAGTAAACAAAGGGGGCCCTCTAGTGGTGGGAATAAGTGTCACTAACGTATGTTTTGTCCTTGCGGTGTTCCCGTAGTCAGTTAAGACATAAGAAGGAACTACAGACACGTTTCTTTCACTCTGTTTGTATGGACAGGTAAACGTTTGTCTGTGAGTATTTTATGTTCAGTTGTTGTCAGAGTGAATAGTATCAAATATCTCTGATGTGAACCTTTGTTGCTGGATAAAAGACGTTGTAAATCCTAAGTTAATCAATAAATGCTAATCGTTAGCGTGTCTATGGATTTTCCCATTCAAGTTAGCATCGAGTGTAGCGATCTTTTTCCCATTCATTTAAAGTATACTGTAATGCCATGTAAATGTACTAAGGCAGGGCTGTCAAACTCATTTTGGTTCAGTTCCATATTCAGCCCAATTTGATCTCCAGCAGGCCAGACCAGTAAAGTAATGACTTAATAACCTATAAATAATGACAAATCCAAGTTTTCTTTTTGTTTTAGTACAAAAAAACTATTAAATTATAAAAATACATATTACAAAAAAATGTGAATAACCTAAAACAGAACAGAAAATTCATTTGAAAAATTAGTGCAATTTGAACTATTCTGCCTGGACTTCTTATTTCTACATGTGCATTTCCACACAGTGTTCCATAAACATTTGGGAACAGGCAGAATATTGTTCAACTGTTGGAGTTTGAACTAAAATGTGAACAGTTTCTCCAATATTCCATCTGTTCTTCTGAACACAACTGCAGATCCCAGTGGATCCATAAATGCACCAAACATTTAGGAACAGACAGAATATTGTTACAATTGCCCATTTCAGGTTGTTCGTCTTTATTTTTATGTATGTATTTGCATTTTATTCTAAAAGAATACTTTTGTAAATGCAAGTATTTTCAGTGTAATGTGATTTTTTTTTTTTTTTCACTTAAATTTTTTCAACATAATTTTTCACAACGAAAGTTTGCAGTTGTCATTCTTTCTGGTTTATTGTGTTGTTCTGTTTGCTGTAGATCTCATTGGTCCGTATGTGGAACCTGAACCAAAAGGATTTGGACAACCTGGACTGTTCAGGTTCATGTTTGCACTTTCATCCTGTAGGGCCGCAATGGAACCTTTAGTGGGTCAGATTTGGCCCCCAGGACGCATGTTTGACACCTGTGTACTAAGGCAGTGAACAGAACTCAGACATATTTTGTTTGAATGTGTCAGTTTTACAGTGAGTCTACAGGAACAGGTTTGGACAGAAGTTTTGGGCATCCGGCTTTTCTTGGTAAACCTGTTGTCTATCTGCAGCTAATGGTACATGCACACAAGCGGAAGAAATAGGAGTTAGAATTAAACAGCATTAACGGGAGATTTTAAAAAAAAAAAAATGTCGGCATTATTCAATGAATGCGTTAATGCGGTAATAATGCGTTAACTTGCCCAGCCCTAATTAAAACATAAAGTTATCAAAGATTTTGGCACTTCTTTTGAATTATTTCATAAGTTGAAGTGCAAGAGAATTTATATCTGAATAATTGTGGAGGGTCAGAGGTGGACGTTTGGGTCCTTTAAGGGTCAAAGGTGGACGTTTGGGTCTTTAAGGGTTAAAGGTGGACGTTTGGGTCCTTTAAGGGTCAAAGGTGGACGTTTGGGTCTTTAAGGGTTAAAGGTGGACGTTTGGGTCTTTAAGGGTTAAAGGTGGACGTTTGGGTCTTTAAGGGTTAAAGGTGGACGTTTGGGTCCTTTAAGGGTCAAGGTGGACGTTTGGGTCTTTAAGGGTTAAAGGTGGACGTTTGGGTCCTTTAAGGGTCAAAGGTGGACGTTTGGGTCTTTAAGGGTTAAAGGTAGACGTTTGGGTCTGTAAGGGTTAAAGGTGGACGTTTGGGTGTTTAAGAGTTAAAGGTGGACGTTTGGGTCTGTAAGGGTTAAAGGTGGACGTTTGGGTCTTTAAGGGTTAAAGGTGGACGTTTGGGTCTGTAAGGGTTAAAGGTGGACGTTTGGGTCTTTAAGGGTTAGAGGTGGACATTTGGGTCTTTAAGGGTTAGAGGTGGACGTTTGGGTCTGTAAGGGTTAAAGGTGGACGTTTGGGTCTGTAAGGGTTAAAGGTGGACGTTTGGGTCTGTAAGGGTTAAAGGTGGACGTTTGGGTCTTTAAGGGTTAAAGGTGGACGTTTGGGTCTTTAAGGGTTAAAGGTGGACGTTTGGGTCTTTAAGGGTTAAAGGTGGACATTTGGGTCTGTAAGGGTTAAAGGTGGATGTTTGGGTCTGTAAGGGTTAAAGGTGGACATTTGGGTCCTTTAAGGGTCAAAGGTGGACGTTTGGGTCTTTAAGGGTTAAAGGTGGACGTTTGGGTCCTTTAAGGGTCAAAGGTGGACGTTTGGGTCCTTTAAGGGTCAAAGGTGGACGTTTGGGTCTTTAAGGGTTAAAGGTGGACATTTGGGTCCTTTAAGGGTCAAAGGTGGACGTTTGGGTCTTTAAGGGTTAAAGGTGGACGTTTGGGTCCTTTAAGGGTCAAAGGTGGACGTTTGGGTCTTTAAGGGTTAAAGGTGGACGTTTGGGTCTGTAAGGGTTAAAGGTGGACGTTTGGGTCTTTAAGGGTTAAAGGTGGACGTTTGGGTCCTTTAAGGGTTAAAGGTGGATGTTTGGGTCTTTAAGGGTTAGAGGTGGACGTTTGGGTCTTTAAGGGTTAAAGGTGGACGTTTGGGTCTTTAAGGGTTAAAGGTGGACGTTTGGGTCTTTAAGGGTTAAAGGTGGACGTTTGGGTCTGTAAGGGTTAGAGGTGGACGTTTGGGTCTTTAAGGGTTAAAGGTGGACGTTTGGGTCTTTAAGGGTTAAAGGTGGACATTTGGGTCTGTAAGGGTTAAAGGTGGACGTTTGGGTCTGTAAGAGTTAAAGGTGGACGTTTGGCTCTTTAAGGGTTAAAAGTGGACGTTTGGTCTGTAAGGGTTAAAGGTGGACGTTTGGGTCTTTAAGGGTTAAAGGTGGACGTTTGGGTCTTTAAGGGTTAAAGGTAGACGTTTGGGTCTGTAAGGGTTAAAGGTGGACGTTTGGGTCTTTAAGGGTTAAAGGTGGACGTTTGGGTCAGTAAGGGTTAAAGGTGGACGTTTGGGTCTGTAAGGGTTAAAGGTGGACGTTTGGGTCTTTAAGGGTTAAAGGTAGACGTTTGGGTCTGTAAGGGTTAAAGGTGGACGTTTGGGTCTGTAAGGGTTAAGGTGGACGTTTGGGTGTAAGGGTTAAAGGTGGACGTTTGGGTCTGTAAGGGTTAAAGGTGGACGTTTGGGTCTTAAGGGTTAAAGGTGGACGTTTGGGTCTGAAGGGTTAAAGGTGGACGTTTGGGTCTGTAAGGGTTAAAGGTGGACGTTTGGGTCTGTAAGGGTTAAAGGTGGACGTTTGGGTCTGTAAGGGTTAAAGGAGGACGTTTGGGTCTGTAAGGGTTAAAGGTGGACGTTTGGGTCTTTAAGGGTTAAAGGAGGACGTTTGGGTCTTTAAGGGTTAAAGGTGGACGTTTGGGTCTGTAAGGGTTAAAGGTGGACGTTTGGGTCTGTAAGGGTTAAAGGTGGACGTTTGGTGTTTAAGGGTTAAAGGTGGACGTTTGGGTTTTTAAGGGTTAAAGGTGGACGTTTGGGTCTTTAAGGGTTAAAGGTGGACGTTTGGGTTTTTAAGGGTTAAAGGTGGACATTTGGGTCTGTAAGGGTTAAAGGTGGACGTTTGGGTCTGTAAGGGTTAAAGGTGGACGTTTGGGTCTTTAAGGGTTAAAGGTGGACGTTTGGGTCTGTAAGGGTTAAAGGTGGACGTTTAGGTCTGTAAGGGTTAAAGGTGGACGTTTGGGTCTGTAAGGGTTAAAGGTGGACGTTTGGGTCTGTAAGGGTTAAAGGTGGACGTTTGGGTCTTTAAGGGTTAAAGGTGGACGTTTGGGTCTTTACGGGTTAAAGGTGGACGTTTGGGTCTTTAAGGGTTAAAGGTGGACGTTGGGGTCTGTAAGGGTTAAAGGTGGACGTTTGGGTCTGTAAGGGTTAAAGGTGGACGTTTGGGTCTGTAAGGGTTAAAGGTGGACGTTTGGGTCTTTAAGGGTTAAAGGTGGACGTTTGGGTCTTTAAGGGTTAAAGGTGGACGTTTGGGTCTGTAAGGGTTAAAGGTGGACGTTTGGGTCTGTAAGGGTTAAAGGTGGACGTTTGGGTCTGTGAGGGTTTGTCTGTCTGTGTTTTTTTTTTTTTTTTCATTTTCTCTCTTCTCTATTCTGGAGCGTACACTACAGACCCCACCCCCCTCCCTCAGACTCTGACTTGGTACAGTCCGTCCCTCTGCCCGCCCCCTGCTCCCCGTGCCGCTGCTGTGTCTGCCAATCACAGCTCGGCGCTGCTGGATTACCTCGGCTGACCCCTCACAGATTAGTGCGTGCATGTCAGATGGACAATTCTTCTGGCGGCTTAAGCGTCCCGATGACACGCTTTCCCGGAATATGTGCGGCGCTGCCGTGGCCCAGCAGCCCTTCTAAGGAGCTCTGCTGTGGCGCCATCCTGCCCCTCGCCCGCTACCGTTACCGTTACCGCCACGGCAGCCCCCCCACAGGGTCCTCGCACACTTACCACCCGCCCACCGGTTTGTATGAGCAGCAGATGAGCGCGCAGGTACGCCACCGATTAAAACCACCGTTTATGGCACTGTAGGCCCTGGTCCTGGTCCTGGTTTATGTGGTCCTGGTGCTGGTTTATGTGGTCCTGGTTTATGTGGTCCTGTTTTGCTGTCATCTCCGTACTGAACCTACATTTGGATTTGAGGCTTCAGATTCATCTATTTTAAGTGTGTTTAATGTGGGCTGTGTGCAGGCGTAGATTCCTGACCTGAGGTTCTAAGTAAAGGTGTGTCTGTTTGAGGTTCCAGGTAAAGGTGCATCTGTTTGAGGTTCCAGGTAAAGGTGCATCTGTTTGAGGTTCCAGGTAAAGGTGCATCTGTTTGAGGTTCCAGGTAGAGGTTCCAGGTAAAGGTGCATCTGTTTGAGGTTCCAGGTAAAGGTGCATCTGTTTGAGGTTCCAGGTAGAGGTTCCAGGTAAAGGTGCTTCTGTTTGAGGTTCCAGGTAAAGGTGTGTCTGTTTGAGGTTCCAGGTAAAGGTTCCAGGTAAAGGTGCATCTGTTTGAGGTTCCAGGTAGAGGTTCCAGGTAAAGGTGTGTCTGGGTTCTAGGCAAAGGTGTCTGTTTGGGTTCCAGATAAAGGTGCATCTGTTTGGGTTCCAGGTAAAGGTTCCAGGTAAAGGGCGTCTGTTTGGGTTCCAGGTAAAGGTGTGTCATTTTGGGTTCCAGGTAAAGGTTCGTCTGTTTGGGTTGCAGGTGAAGGTGCGTCTGTTTGGGTTCCAGGTAAAGGTGTGTCTGTTTAGGTACTCCAGAGTCCTTTACTGCTGTTTCCAGAGTCGTTTCCAGAGTTATTTACTATTGTTCCAGTCGTTTACTGTCATTTCCTAGTTCAATTACTGTAATTTCTAGAGTCGTTTACTGCTGTTTCCAGAGTTGTTTCCAGAGTCTTTTCCAGATTCAATTACTGTCATTTCTAGAGTCGTTTACTGCTGTTTCCAGAGTTGTTTCCAGAGTCTTTTCCAGATTCAATTACTGTCATTTCCAGAGTCATTTGCTGCTGTTTCCACAGTCGTTTACTGTCATTTCCAGAGTCATTTCCAGAGTCGTTTGTTGCCGTTTCCAGAGTCGTTTACTGTCGTTTCCAGAGTCGTTTACTGTCGTTTCCTGCTGTTTCCAGAGTCATTTCCTGCTGTTTCCAGAGTCGTTTCCTGCTGATTCCAGAGTCATTTCCTGCTGTTTCCAGAGTCGTTTGTTGCCGTTTCCAGAGTCGTTTGTTGCCGTTTCCAGAGTCGTTTACTGTCGTTTCCAGAGTCGTTTACTTTCGTTTCCTGCTGTTTCCAGAGTCATGTACTGCTGTTTCCAGTCGTTTCCAGAGTCGTTTCTTGCTGTGTCCAGAGTCGTTTCCAGAGTCATTTACTGCTGTTTCGAGTCATGTAGTGCTGTTTCCAGAATCCTTTCCAGAGTCATTTACTGCTGTTTCCAGAGTTGTTTACTGTCGTTTCCAGAGTCGTTTGTTGCTGTTTCCAGAGTCGTTTGTTGCTGTTTCCAGTCGTTTACTGTCGTTTCCAGTCGTTTGTTGCTGTTTCCAGAGTCCTTCTTCCAGCCCTTCTTCTGTGTTTAGGGGGAGGGAGGGGGGGCGCTAGCATTCGTCTTTCACAGCTAATGAGTAGAGGCTGAACGCCACTTTGTCACAAAGACCCTCTTCCTCTTCTTCCTCCTCTTCCTCCTCCTCCTTTCCTCTTCCTCCTCTGCTTCCTCCTGGATGTGAAAGAAGTTCATCAATCTGGGTTTTGTACATGTTCTTCACATCCTTCGGAACCAGGACCAGGACCAGACTGGTTCTGGTTCTGGTTCCAGAGCGTTGGTGGAACAGGCAGTAGAATCCTTCTGTGGTTGTCCACGCCACAGCAGCGTAAAGATGGACCGCCTTTGAACTTTGTTTTAAACATTTCATGATGCGTTTACTGTCGTCATTCACTGTTTTCTGAATATCTGTTTGTGTTGTTGGTGTTTGGGTCGTGCACAGACTTCAGTCAAACAACTGGACTTCTATTAACGTTGGTGTAACCCAGGCTTTATTTGGATGGAGGTGATGGTGTTGGAGGTTCAACAGGTTCTGCAGGTTCTGGAAGAACACAGCCTATGTTTGTTCTCTGACTACGTTTAGTACCTCAGTGAGTCAACTATCAGCCTTTTCAGGGACTAATCATTCTAATTGTTTTCCTTTTTTTTCCTCTCCAGCAAATCCCACGTCCCTCACATGAAGACAAGTCAGACGAGAAGAACGAAGAGGACAAAACTGAAAAGTCCGATAAAAAGAGGACGAGGAAAGAAGGACGAGGAAGAGAAGATGAGAAGGAGGAGTCCAGGTCAGTGTTGGTTAGGGATGCAAATTATCTATTAATCCATTCATCATTAGTTGGTTGACCTTATCGATCGATTAATGATTAATTGATAAGCGGCGATTTTTCTGAGAACCTGGATTTCTCTGTCGATCAGATCTATAAAAATAAAAGCTAAATATTGTTTTTATACTTCATTGAAAAACATGTCATATTCCTGAATGACTGATTTATTGAAGCACTGGATACAGAACAGACAGTGACATGTATGGAGTAGAAGGAAAGAAATTCCACAGAGAAACTATATATATATATATATATATATACATACATAAAATATATATATAATGTTTTTATTATTATTTCAAATTATACATTTACACAAACATGCACTCACACATAAGGAACCACACTGACACAACATATACAAATTATACAACAAACCTTCAAACCTATTAAACCCCCAAAAAAGAAGAAAATATCCAAAAAAAACACAAAAAAAACACAACAACAACAAAACACAATAAAAAATGTTATCAACTCCTCTTTGCAATACTCATAATTCTGCAGAGAAATTCAGTCAAATAAAGTAATCTGAGGAGCGGCAGTTTAGAAGAAATGGGCATTTCTGACTTTGCATCACTGACATAATGAAGCCAGTTTTCAGCAGAGATGCCCCCCCCCCACTATTTTGGCGTGGCCACCGGGGTGACTGCGGGTCAGAGAACATCAGATCTACTAAAGGTTTATGTGTATTACAACTAATTATACTTGCAAAAAATAGTATAAACTGATTTAGTAACAGTGACACAAAGGGTTGTGTCTTTCAAAGGTGGAAAATGGTGTCTGCATCCAATTAGTACATTTGACACAGTGAATATGAGCGTGTGGTGGGGCGTACTGTATGTGTTTGGGTTGGGGGGCGTACTGTATGGGGTTGGGTTGGGGGGGTACTGTATGGGTTGGGGGGGGTACTGTATTTGTCTGGGTTGGGGGGGTGTACTGTTGTGTTTGGGTTGGGAGGGCGTACTGTACGTGTTTGGGTTGGGGGCGTACTGTACGTGTTTGGGTTTGGGAGGGCG
>NC_043970.1:55651560-55793500 GCF_902148855.1 Sphaeramia orbicularis | reverse complement strand
TGAGTATCTGCAGTCCACTACAGTCCACTTCAGTCCACTACAGTCCACTTCAGTCAGAACCCCCAGACCCCAGAGGTTCCCTTCGTCCCCTCCCCCTTCCCCAGAACCGAACAGAACCCTGACACCTCTCCTTCATGATGGGATGTCTTGTACTTCTGTGATTGGACTAAACTCTGCATCTTCTTGGTTCTGTTATTCCAGTTCCAAATAGTTTTTCCTCCAGTGTTTGCTGCTGGTCTTTCAGACACGGGAAGCTCATTGTTGCTTACATCAAAAAAATTATCCAGTTATTTAAACATAAATTGGTCCCTCCGTTCCTTTTTCAGAAAATGCTCAGTGTCCTTATCGTACACATGAGGTGTCTTTTCCAGGGACTGGACCAGTGTCCTCTGAATGTCCAGCAGAGCTGGGCTGATTAGACAGCCTTAGAGGTGAAGGACTGGAGTCTTTTGAAACTACAGAAGCTCCTTCTACACCTGCACATGGAGCTGACACTGTTGAACTAGTGACAAGTTAACCATATGAAACTGAACAAGAAATGATTCAATTATGGAACTGAAACAAGAAAACGTGTCCCTTCAGTCCAGTGTAACCCAGTTAGTCCAGTGGTTGTGTTTTCTTCCAGGTCAGTAAATGAACAGTTCATTTGGTTTCTGTGATTTCACAGCAGAATGTGTGACGGTATTAAACTGAACTGTGTCAGTGAAGGAGCAGATCTGAAAACAGCTGTCAATCAAACCTGATTCAGCCTTCGGACTCGTCCTCCGATCGGCGTGTGGAAGCTCGGTGTCTGGCCCGGCCGAGCTCCGCCCACAGCTCCATTCACCCCCAGAGACGCCGAGCGTCCGGGGGCGGGACAACATGGTGTCATGTGTCCAGTGCTGGTCCAGTTTGTAGTGGTTTTTCCAGCAGTTCCACTCAGTCCCATTGAAGTGCATGGACGCTGAGCGTCTACGGACAAATGACAAGGTCAGACAAGGTCTGAGAGATGAACGTGTTCCAACACATTTGGAGTCAATGAAATGAAAACAACTGAACAGATTTCAAAGTCAGAGTCATCTTTATTGTCATTTCTGCCATGTACATTATATACAGAGAGAGCTGAAATTACTGGACTCTAAGGCCCCACAGTGCAGTAAACATAGAGTGCAAATAACATAGAAAAGTGCAAAGTGCAAATAACATAGAAGGGTGTAAAAGGTAAACATAAAAGAGTAAGTAAGTAAATAAGTAAGTAAGTAAATTTTATTTATAGAGCACTTTTCACAGACAGAGTCACAAAGTGCTTTACCAATTCAAATCAGAATCAAATGAACTCTACAGACCCAACAGAATCCTTCAGGAGCAAACACGTGTGATTGGTGACAGTGGAAGGAAACACTTCCCTTTAACAGCAGAAACCTGGAGCAGACCCAGACTCCTGAAGGATGGACGTCTGCCTGGACCGGGGTTAAGAGAGAGAGAGAGAGTAAAGGAGGAGAAAAGAGAGAGCGATAGAGATATAGAGAGACTGGGGGGGCGGGGGATGACATATGGAGTACTTTATGATGAATCATAGAGTGTAGTCAGTCTGTGGTGGTCCTGGGTCAGGTGGGAGACTAAAAAGCCTTTTTGAACAGGAGGGTTTTGAGGTGTTTCTTAAAGCTCTGTGCAGAGTCCATGGACCGTAGGTGTAGAGGCAGGTCATTCCATAGACGTGGTCCACAGCTTTAACAGACCTGTCACCGCGTGTGCTAAAACAGGTCCGTGGAACCATCAGCAGGTGTGTGGAACCATCAGCAGGTGTGTGGAACCATCAGCAGGTGCTGTCCTGAAGACCTCAAGCTACCAGTCGAGCTGTAGGGCTGGATCAGGGAAGCAACGTATGCAGGGGCCTGGCCATGTAGAGCCCGGAAAGTTAGCACCAGAATTTTGAAATGAAGACGATATAGAACAGGAGCCAGTGGAGAGATTTAAGGATGGGAGTGATGTGGGTTCTCCTGTTTGTGCGGGTCAGGAGCCTTCAGCAGAGTTCTGGACAAACTGTAGACGGGCCAGCTCCTTCTGTTTAAGCATGTAAACAGGCTGTTGCAGTAGTCTGAGCCAGAAGATACAAAAGCGTGAACGATCATGTCGAGCTCATTTGTGGACACCATAGATCTGAGTTTGGAGATGTTGCGTAGTTGGAAGAAACAGTTTTTCACCAGGTGTTTGGAGTAGAATTCTAAAGACATGTCCTGGTCAAAGATGACACCCAGATTCCTCAGTTTGGTCTTTACCGAGGAACTCAGGTCTCCAAGGTGATGTTTGATCCCTGGGATTGCACTGTCCGGGGCAATGATGAGGGTCTGTGTTTGACTGGAGTTCAGCTGGAGGCTGTTCTCATTTAGCCACTGCTTCAGCTCTGACAAGCAGATGATTAAGGAACTCAGTTTGTGGGGTTCAGAGGAGTTAAAGGAGCAGTATATCTGGATGTCATCTGTGAATAGATGATAGGAGACATCACTGTACTGTCGGATAATGTGGCCAAGTGGGAGGACATAGAGTAAGAATAGCACTGGTCCCAGGACAGAGCCTTGGGGCACACCACACAGTAGATCCGCTGAGTCAGATTGGAAGTTGTTTATTGACACAGTGAAGCTTCTGCCGGTCAGGTAAGAGGAGAACCAGTCTAGCACAGGACCTGACATCCCTACCAGGTCCCTCAGTCTCTCGATCATTATGGGATGGTCCACTGTGTCAAAGGCCGAGGACAGATCTAGCAGGACCAAGACCGTGGATTTCCCGGAGTCAGCCGCCATCAGGATGTCACTAGACACTTTTAATAGTGCGGTTTGTGTTGAGTGGCGTTGTCTAAACCCAGACTGAAAAGTGTCATAGATCTGGTGTGTCTCCAGAAAAGCTGTCAGTTGTTTAGACACTGCCTTCTCAAGGATTTTGGCCAATAGGGGGAGCTTTGAAATGGGCCTTTAGCTTTTGAAGTCTGTGGGGTCCAGTGTGGTTTTCTTTAGTTTAGGTTCTATGATGGCCTGTTTGAAGGAGCTGGGAAACAAACCAGTTGAGAGCGACAGGTTAAAATGCTTTGTGACCCATGGTCCAATAGTGTCAAAGACACCGACAAGGAGCTTATGGGGGAGGAGGTCTGCAGAGTTGGAGGAGGGTTTTGTTTTGGATAAAAGTGCTGAGATGTCCTCCAGTGTCACAGGGTCGAAAGAGGACCAGGTTTGCAGAGGGGGATCAGATAGGGTCAGACGGCCAGAGGGTGGTGGGATATTGTGTTTAATATCCCTGATCTTGTCTGTGAAGAAGTTTAGGAAGTCATTGCTGTCAGCTTTACAGAGCACAGGGGCAGCAGGGACAGCAGGGGACACAATGGACTGGACTGTGTCACAGATTACTTTGGGGTTTTTCTTGTTTGTGGCTATAAGTTTGTGGAAGTAGCTGGATCTTGCCTCCTTAATCATTTTATTTAAGGAGGTTATGAGATCTTTCAGATGTAACCTGTGTACCTCCAACTGGGTTGATTTCCAAAGATGCTCAGTTTTGCGACAAGTCCTCCTTAGTTTTAAGATGTTTTCATTTATCCAGGGACAAGACCACTTACCAGTGACACTGGTTTTCACGGGAGCCACCTGGTTCAGAATAGAGCTGCAGTGTGTGGCAAAGCACTGGATAAACTCATCAACATCGGGACACTCATTAAGAAGACTAGGGTTAAACAGGGCACGGAGAACCTGGGCTGTGGACTCTGTAATGATCCTCCTCTTGGCCCTTCTAGGTGCAGGCTTGGGCTCCAGAGGCACACATAAGTCAAAAAACACACCACAATGATCACTCAAGTGGACATCCTCAACACACACATTTGTGACGTGTAAGCCCAATGAGAAAACCAGGTCCAGGGTGTGGCCTTTCCTGTGGGTGGGGCCAGATACATGTTGTTTGAGGTTAAAAGTGTCAGTCATGGCTAAAAGTTCCATTGCTGGGCTGGATGAATTGTTATCGATGTGCAGATTGAAATCCCCAAGAATTAAAACCTTCTCCAGTTTTATTATTGATGTTAGGAAATCACTGAAATGGTTTCAGAAGGCACCAGCAGGGCCAGGGGGACGGTAGATTAAGAAACAGTAAAACACACTGGACCAGCCAATCTTGATCATTTGTGACTCAAATGAGGGAAAGTCATCGGTGCTCATCCCTCTGCATATGTATTTGTCTTGGTGCACTACAGCAAGGCCACCGCCCCGGCGACAGGGGGGGGCTGACCAACAGCAGAGCAGCCAGGAGGGCACAGCTCATTTAAATGAATGAACTCCCCATCCCTCTGCCACGTCTGCGTCAGGAATAATGCGTCCAAGTTCCTGTTGGTAAAAAGCTCATTTAGGGAGAAGGATTTATTGGCAATGGAACGTGCATTTAGTAATCCAAACCAGCTAGGTGGTGGTGACGTCATGGTGTTGGTGTCCGCTGTGTGTAATGGGATTTGTCTGAACCACCTACGATGCCTTTTAGCAGAGTGAAACCCCATACGAGACCTGGATATGACAGGAATGGGGAAGAGCAAGGCAGAGGTGTAGGCTGCTGGAGATGGGGAAGGAGAAGAGGAATTCACTGAGGAGGTTGACTGACAGGTGGACAGTGAGGGCCTGGAGAGGAGGACAGATCAGCTGGGGGGTGTGTTCATTCTCACTACAGGTTTTACAGGAGACTCTGAACGTGGTGATATTAAATGTGACCAGCAGGGGGAGCAGGTGACTGCAGCAGAAGAGGGAGGGCATAGTCACATAGGTGTGGGTGTGGTTTTAGTCAGGACAGCGTGTTGGATGTTTTGAGCCAAGACCCTGCTGCCTAGTCTAGAGGGGTGGACACCATCGGACTTGTAAAAGGAGGGCGGTTCCAGAACAGATTAAAGTTAGCAATAAAACTGAAGCCGTTCAGAGCAGAGGCGGACTGGAGCCAGGTGTTCAGGCTGAGGAGTCGGCTGAAACAGCCCACACCACGGGCAAAGGAGGGGAGGGGCCCGGAAATGAAACAGCCTTCCCGGATCCTTTTAGTTTATCAAAGAGGTTTTTAAAATGAACCTTTGTCACTTCGAACTGTTGAAGAGAAGTGTCATTGAAGCCCACGTGAACTATGATCCGGGTAACGGTGGACGGCAGTGAGAGCAGCAGCTGAGGGAGTTCATGGAGGATGGAGGTGACGGTGGAACCTGGAAAACACCTGGTTATGGCGTTAAAGAAACGGACGTGACGGATGATGGAGTCCCCGAGGATAGCGGTGGTCGGAGGGAAAAGTGGTCGAGGAGACGGTGTTGAAGGTGAAGGGTTCCTGGTCTCTCTAGGTGGACATTCCACGGGTGGACCGTCGGAGTGACGGCGGACGGCCTCCCGGAGAAGGCGGCGCCGGGCCGAAGAGTGGACCGAGGAGCGGGGACCCTTGTTCGACGGCTTTACAGGAGGACCGGCTTTAGGACCGTCGCCGGTAATCAGCTCGGTGGCAGCCACGGAGTCAGCAGGAGCCGGTTCCGGGACAGAGCCAGGTGGGATGGGGGGCACACCAGCCGCGGGGGGAGGAGCCAGAGCGTCCTCCACGGACAGAACGCAGAAGCGTTTGATGTGCTGATGGTCAGAGGTGGTGAGTCTTTGCTCGTGTTCTTTTTGCGGCCACGAATCACCACTTCAGACCAGGGTGTAGAACACGGGGGACGAGAACAGGCAGAGGAAGGATCCCATAACACCGTATCATCACAGGAGGCTTTGGGCTTCTCTGCGCTGTTCAGGAACAGACTGGACAGTGTGGGAAGGCGGCTGGAGAAACCAGAGAGCTGGGCATTTTTTTCCGCGAGTTCTGCGGAGAGGCGCAGTATTTCCTCTTTGAGATCAGCGATAGTTTGGTAAACCTTTACCAGGGTTTTGTTTGCTTGGACGAGAGGACTATCTCCTGCTGATGAGGATGACACCATGGTGGTAACAGCGAGATACCGGGCAGAGCGCGGGAAGCGGTGGGTGACAGCCAGAGGTAAGGATCCACTGACAATACTGACCTGCCCTGATGGAGGTTTGGGTTGATAGCGTCAAGTTAAAAAGACACGGTTAAGAGGTTGGGTTCAAGTGAGTAAGCGTTGAAAGGCAAGAAATAAGTAGTTAAAAGGCTGGATTTCTAAGAGTAGATCCGCCGGCGGTTTGACAGACGCCAGCATGCGCAGAGAAGTGCAGTAAAAGAGTGCAGTAGAGGAGTAACAAAAGAACAATCAAGGTGCATATGTGCATCACTTGCACTACAGTGGTGAGAGTTCTGTCTGCTCGGTAGCATGAGAGCCGGTCGAGCTGGATGGCGCAGTCCGGGACGCCGTCGTTGAGCCATGTTTCCACAAACACAAAACACAGCACTCTCTCACAGTCATTGTGGATGAGCGAAGCAGTCTGATGTAGTCCAGCTTGCTATCCAGAGACCACACGTTGGCCAGCACCATGGTGGGAATAGCCGGCTTATGCAGGTTAGCCGCTAGCCTAGCCCAGATACCTCTGCGTTTGCCCCTCTTCTGTCTCCTCAAACGCCGCTTGTGGCGCTTCCAAGGTGGTCAAGGTACAGGTACAGATCCAGGAGTGGGGGTCGGTGGTGGTGGGGGTTCCCGGAGAAGACCACAGTCCCATAGTTCCTCAACGCGTGCGAAGTTTACTTCGTATAAATAGTTACGATTTGAGCATTTAATGTGAGTCATTTTAGGGGAAGCTGAGCTTCCACTGCAGTCTGACAGAAAACACCTGTGTTTTCCTCAGTAGTTGCAGTGACAGAAGCTGGAACATGTTTTCAGTAATCCCTCAGACCCACATGTGTTTGTGTCCTTAAAGGCTGTGAATTTCATACATTCTATTTTCGGTCCTTTTAATGGATAAATGCATCTTACACTCATATTACTGGATCAAATCTAAACCTCAGACTCATCTGTCACTTCCTCTTATTAGATGTTTTAATGCATCTGGATCAAACTGTAGTGCTGTAGTGACGTTCAGTCAACTAAATATCCTGGTATTTATGCATCTACCACTGTCAACAGCCAACAGGTTCCCCTTGTTTGTTGAAAAGCATTGTGGGACGTGTGTGGTGTTAGTTTGTGTTTGGTGTAAACGTGGACTTGTTGGCGTCAGGACAGACACGTGGTCGTCTGTGGTTGACTCAGACAGTCTGTTTTAGTGTTGCCGTGCTTCAGTGAGTTCCAGCTCGCCCGATGGTGTCTGATCAGGGTCACACCGCCCTTTGGACTTCACGGTCGCAGAGTGCACGTGGTGTGGCGCCAACAGGAAGGTGAAGCATTTGTCCGTCTGTACGTAGACCAGCTGGACTGTCCTCATGATCCAACAGTCTGTGTTCGTCCAGAATGAAGGTTTAGGTTTTTTTTTTTTTTTTCTTTTTAGCTTAATTACCTCCGCCAGGAGGTATTGTGATCACTTTGCTTTGTGTGTTTGCGTGCGTGTTGTTTGTTAGCAACATAATTATTTATGATGGACGGGTTTCATGAATTTTCAGGAATGTTGATACTGGCACAAGCAAAAAATTATTAAATTTTTGGTGGCGATCCGGGGGGGGGGGGGGGGGGGGGGGGGGGGGCAGATCTGTCCTGGCAGAGGTCTGCGCTCTCTGAGTGCTTCTCTAGTTCAAGATTTTTTTTGCTTAATTCAAGAATTTTTAAGCCCGCGCCGAGTAAAGCCGGCGCAGGGCCTATTGAGTTGGCCAGTGGGCGCATGGGGACGAAATCGCCAGTGACGCGGTCGCCTTTTCGCCACTCTCACACATATTAACATTCACGGCACTGAGACCTTTCCGACGATGTACATGGACATGTGCACAAATGGCATATTTACACCTGCTTCAGAATGAATGGGAGTCAATGGGACACGCCCACTCGGGGTCAGTCACGTGGGTTTAAGTGCACGGACACGTGACATCTGACCACACAGACATGTGGGGGAGCTCGAGAGCTTTCAAATAGGGCCAAATACATGGTTGCCATGAACGGCTATATTGTTCTTGCTCAGATTATTATTATTAGGCCCGAGCCGGAGTAAAGCCGGCGCAGGGCCTATTGAGTCTGCAGTGGGCGCATGGGGACAAAATCGCCAGTGAAGCCGGGTCCCCTTTCCCACTGTCGCCACACTCACACATATTCACATTCACGGCACTGAGACGTTTCAAAGATGTACATGCGTGCACAACTCGCAATTTACACCTGCTCAGAACTGAATGGGAGTCAATGGGACACGTCCCATCAGAGTCAGTCACGTGGGTGTAAGTGCACGACACGTGACCTCTGACCCACAGCCATGTGGGGGACCACGAGAGCTTTCAAATAAGTCAAATACGTGGTTGCCACGGAAACGCCTATATGTTCTTGCTCAGATTATTATTATTATTTTTTTTTTTATTAGGCCGAGCCGAGTAAAGCTGGCGCAGGGCATCTATGAGTCTGCAGTGGGCGCATGGGGCGAAATCGCCAGTGACGCGGTCGCCCTTTCGCCACTGTCGCCACTCTCACACATATTCACATTCCGGCACTGAGACCCTTTCCGACGATGTACATGACGTGCACAAATGCATCTTTACACCTGCTAAAAATCAATGGGAGTCAATGGGACACGCCCAGTCGCCGGTCAGTCATGTGGGTGTAACGTGCAAGACACGTGAACTATGACCCCACAGACATGTGGGGGACCTCAACAGCTTTCAAATAAGGCCAAATATGTGGGTGCCATAGAAACGGCTATATGTTCTGCTCAGATTATTATTAGGCCCGAGCACAAGTAAAGCCGGCGCAGGGCCTATTGAGTCTGCAGTGGGCGCATGGGGACGAAATCACCAGTGGCGCCGGTCGCCCTTTCGCCACTGTCGCCACTCTCACACTATTTCACATTCAGAGCACTGAGACGTTTCCGACGATGTACATGACATGTGCAAAATGGCATATTTACACCTGCTCAGAATGAATGGAGTCAAAGGGACACGCCCGTCGGGGTAAGTCACATGTGTGTAAGTGCACGACACGTGACATCTGACCCCCACAGACATGTGGGGGAGCTCGAGAACTTTCAAATAAGGTCAAATACGTGGTTGCCAAAGAAACGGTCTATATTGTTCTTACTCAGATTATTATTTTTTAAATTTTTTTTAGGCCCGAGCCGAGTAAGCCGGCGCAGGGCTATTGAGTCTGCAGTGGGCGCTCATGGGGACCAAATCGCCAGTGACGCGGTCGCCTTTCGCCAACTGTCGCCTCTCTCACACATATTCACATTCACGGCACTGAGACGTTTCCGACGATGTACATGACTGTGCACAAATTGTATATTTACACCTGCTCAGAATGAATGGGAGTCAATGGGACACGCCCCACTAGGGTCAGTCATGTGGGTGTAAGTGCACGACACGTGACATCTGAACCCACACACATGTGGGGGACCTCGAGAGCTTTCACATAAGGCAAATATGTGGTTGCCATAGAACGGCTATATTGTCTTGCTCAGATTCTTATTATTTTTCTTTATTTTTTTTAATTTATTTTTCTTCTTCTGCACTTTGAGCTCAAATTTGACCCCCTGAAAATTTACGAAAACTCACCAAATTTTGCCTAAAATTCAGAAGTGCGAGAAAATTTGATTTACATATAGGTTTCGTAGATGTCGGTAAAGAAATGTTACCGCAGCGCCCCCTTGAAAAGTGGAAATGCATTACGCCAATGGAGCATGTCCAACGTAAAGTTTGTTTAGAGCCACGAAAATCGGTACACAGACGCATCATGAGGAGACAAACAAAAAATATAATGGCCACGCCCCAAAACCAACCCTTAGTCGGCCATATTGGATTGAAATTTCCAAAATGCTGAGTCAGCGTTTTCACTGACGTCGTATTTTAACTATCTGCTCCTTGGCCATTTGGCCAAATGAGCTCAAAATCGGTGTACAGTATCTAGAGAAGTGGGGCATCAAAAGTTAGCTGAATTTTTTGGATAGGTGTCAACGTTTTTGTGTGACGTCGTTGCAAACTTTGTAAAGTTTCTTTGTGAATTTACCATAACAAAAATTGCTTCAGCTCAGACATACGAACACCGATTTGGCTGAATTTTGACTCAGACGTCTATCTCCAAGGCCTACACCCATTTAATAAAAGAAATTGAAATTTCGCACTATAGCGCCCCCTACAAATGTACATTTACAAAAATGAAATCAGTTCGGACATACGAACACCAATTTGGCTCAAATTTGACTCAGACGTCTATCTCCCAGGCCTACACCCATTTATCAGAAATATTTGAAATTCGGTGCCATAGCGCCCCCTACAACTTACCTTTACAAAATTACTTCACGTTAGACATACGATTACCAATTTGGCTCAAATTTGAATGAGGTATCAGTCTCCCAAGCCTACACTATTTAACAAAAGAAATTGCAACTTCGTTCAGTAGCGCCCCCTACAAATTTACCTTTACGAAAATTGCATCAATTCGGACAAACGAACACTGATTTCGCTCAAATTTGACTCAGTGGTACATCTCGCAAACCTACACCCATCAATGGTAGAAATTTATTTTTAGCTGCATAGCGCCCCCTACAGATTTACTTATCCAAAACTTTCTTTAGTTCGGACATACAAACCAAAGATTTTTTCCTCAAATTTGAATCAGTTGTCGATCTCCCAGGCCTACACCCATTCATCAGAAGACATTGAAATTTGGTGCTAGAGTGCCACCTGCTGAAGATTGGACATACTTCTACTGGACGTGCCCGTGGCTAGGGCCTTCAGATGCCGCTTGCGGCTTTAATTTTGTCTTATTTTTCCTTCTCCTGCGCTTTGAGCTCAATTTTGACCCCCTGAACATTTACGAAAACTCACCAAATTTTGCACAAAATTCAGAAGTGCGAGAAATTTAATTTACATATAGGTTTCGTAGATGTCGGTAAAGAAATGGTGCTGCAGCGCCCCCTTGAAATGTGGAAATGCATTGCGCTAATGGGAGCTCATCCAACATAAAGTTTGTCGTAGAGCCACAAAAATCGGTACACAGATTCATCATGACGAGACAAACAAAAAATATTATATGGCCACACCCCAAAACTAACCCTTAGTCGGCCATATTGGATTGAAATTTCCAAAATGGTGAGTCAGCGTTTTTCGCTGACGTCGTATTTTAACATCTCCTACTAAGCCGTTTGGCCAAATGAGCTCAAAATCGGTGTACAGTATCTAGAGAAGTGGGACATCAAAACTTAGCCGAATTTTTTGAATTGGTGTCACCGTTTTTGTGCGACGAGGTTTCAAAAATTTACCATTGCAAAAATTGCTTCAGCTCAGACATACAAACACCGATTTGGCTGAAATTTGACTCAGACATCATCTCCCAGGCTTACACCCATTTATTAAAAGAAATTGAAATTTCGCACTATAGCGCCCCCCTACAAATGTACATTTACAAAATGACATCAGTTCGGACATACAAACACCGATTTGGCTCAAATTTGACTCAGACGTCTGTCTCCCAGGCCTACACCTATTTATCAAAAGAAACTGAAATTTCGCACTACAGCCCCCTTCAAGTTTTTAAAAAATTTTTTTTATTAAAATTGCTTCAGTTCGGACATACGAACACCATTGGCTCAAATTGGACTCAGACGTCTATCTCTCAGGCCTACACCAATTTGTCAGAAAAATTTGAAATTTGGAGCTATAGCGCCCCCTACAATTTGACCTTCACCAAAATTACTTCACTTCAGACATACGAACACCAATTTGGCTCAAATTTGACTCAGACATCAGTCTCCCAGGCCTACACTATTTGTAAAAAGAAACTGAAAATTCGCACTACAGCGCCCCCTACAAGTTTTCAAAAATTATTTTATTAAAATTGCTTCAGTTCGGACATATGAACACTGATATGGCTCAAATTTGACTCAGACGTCTATCGCCCAGACCTACACCCATTTATCAGAAAAATGTTACATTTGGTGCTATAGCGCCCCCTACAACTTTACCTTTATGATAATTGCTTCAGCTTGGACATACGAACACCAATTTGGCTCAAATTTGAATCAGTTGTCAATCTCCCAGGCCTACACTCATTTATCAAATGAAAATGACATTTCGCTCGATAGCGCCCCCTGCAAATGTACCTTCACGAAAATTACATTAATTTGGACATACGAACACCGATTTGGCTCAAATTTGACTCAGATTTCTATCTCTCAGGCCTACAACCATATATCAGAAAAAATTGAAATTTGGAGCTATAGCGCCCCCTACAATTTTACCTTTACGAAATTACTTTACTTCAGACATACGACACACCAATTTGGCTCAAATTTGAATCAGTTGTCAGTCTCCCAGGCCTACACCCATTTATCAAAAGTAAATTCCATTTCATGCAATAGTGCCCCCTACAATTTACCTTCACGAAAATTGCATCAGTTCGGACATAGAACACCGATTTGGCTCAAATTTGAGTCAGTGGTACAACTCGCAGGCCTATACCCATTCAATGGAACAAATTGAATTTTGGCTCCATAACGCCCCCTACAGATTTATTTATACAAAAATTTGTTCAGTTTGGACATACGAACACTGATTTGTCACAAATTTGAGTCAATTGTCAATCTCCCAGGCCTACACCCATTCATTAGAAGACATTGAAATTTGGTGCTAGAGCGTCACCTGCTGAACGATGAGCATACTTCCACTGGACATGCCTTTGGCGAGGGCCTTTAGATGCCGCTAGCGGCTTTAATTATTATTATTTTTATTTATTTATTTATTTTTGTCTTATTTTTTTTCTTTCTTCCTGCGCTTTGAGCTCAATTTGACCCCCTGAACATTTATGAAAACTCACCAAAGTTTGCCCAAAATTCAGAAATGTACAAAATTGAATTTACATAAAGGTTTCATAGATATCGGTAAAGAAATGCTGCTGCAGCGCCCCCTTGAAAAGTGGAAATGCATTGCGCCAATGGGAGCACGTCCAACATAAAGTTTGTCATAGAGCCACGAAAATCGGTACACAGATTCATCATGAGGAGACAAATAAAAAATATTATTATGGCCACGCCCCTAAACCCACCCTTAGTCGGCCATATTGGATTGAATTTTCCAAAATGCTGAGTCAGCGTTTTCGCTGACGTATTTTAACTATCTCCTACTAAGCCGTTTGGCCAAATGAGCTCAAAATCCGTGCACAGTATCTAGACAAGTGGGGCATCAAAAGTTAGCCGAGTTTTTTGAATTGGCATCACCGTTTTTGTGTGACAAGGTTGCAAACTTTGAGAAGTTTTTTCGAAAATTTAACATCATAAAAATTGCTTCAGCTCAGACATACGAACAGCGATTTGGCTGAAATTTGACTCAGACGTCCATCTCCCAGGCCTACACCCATTTATTAAAAGAAATTGAAATTTTGCACTATAGCGCCCCCTACAAATGTACATTTACAAAAATGACATCAGTTCGGACATACGAACACTGATTTGGCTCAAATTTGCTCAGACATCTGTCTCAAGGCCTACACCTATTTATCAAAAGAAACTGAAATTTTGCACTACAGCGCCCCCTACAAAAATTTTTAAATATTTGTATTAAAATTGCTTCAGTTCGGACATATGAACACCAATTTGGCTCAAATTTAACTCAGACGTCTATATCCCAGGCCTACACCCATTTATCGGAAAAATTTTAAAAAGGGGGCGCCATAGCGCCCCCTATAATGTTACCTTTATGAAAATTACTTCACGTTAGACATGCGAACACCAATTTGGCTCAAATTTGAATCAGTTGTCAATCTCTCAGGCCTACAACCCATTTATCAAAGAAATTGCCACTTCGCTCAGTAGCGCCCCCTACAAATTACCTTCACGAAAATTGCATCAGTTCAGACATACGAACACCGATTTGGCTCAAATTTGACTCAGTGGTACATCTCGCAGGCCTACACCCATTCAATGGAACAAATTGAATTTTTGCTCATAGTGCCCCCTACAGATTTATATATACAAAATTTTGTTCAGTTCGGACATACGAACACTGATTTGTCTCAAATCAATTGTCAATGTCCCAGGCCTAAACCCATTCATCAGAAGACACAAAATTTGGGGCTACAGCGCCACCTGCTGAACGATGAGCATACTTCCACTGGACGTGCCCTTGGTGAGGGCCTTTAGATGCCGCTTGCGGCTTTAATTTTTATTTATTTTTTTTTTAAATTTATTTTTCTTCTCCTGCTCTTTGAGCTCAAATCTGACCCCCTGAACATTTACGAAAAACTCACCAAATTTGTACAAAATTAATTCGGACATACGAACACTGATTTAGCTCAAATTTGCCTCAGTGGTACATCTCGCCAACCTACACCCATTCAATGGTAGAAATTTATTTTTAGCTGCATAGCGCCCCCTACAGATTTACTTATACAAAACTTTCTTTAGTTAGGACATACAAACTAAGATTTTCCTCAAATTTGAATCAGTTGTCGATCTCCCAGGCCTACACCCATTCATCAGAAGACATTGAAATTTGGTGCTACAGTGCCACCTGCTGAACGATGGACATACTTCTACTGGACGTGCCCGTGGCGAGGGCCTTTAGATTCCGCTTGCGGCTTTAATTTTTCTTTCTCCTGTGCTTTGAGCTCAATTTTGACCCCCTGAACATTTACGAAAACTCACCAAATTTTGCACAAAATTCAGAAATGCGAGAAATTGAATTTACATATAGGTTTCGTAGATGTCAGTAAAGAAATGTTGCCGCAGCGCCCCCTTGAAAAGTGGAAATGCATTACGCCAATGGGAGCACGTCCAACGTAAGTTTGTTGTAGAGCCACGAAATCGGTACACAGATTCATCATGAGGAGACAAACAAAAATATTATTATGGCCACGCCCCAAAACCAACCCTTAGTCGGCCATATTGGATTGAAATTTCCAAAATGCTGAGTCAGCGTTTTCGCTGACGTCGTATTTTAACTATCTCCTCCTTGGCCGTTTGGCTGAATGAGCTCAGAATCGGTGTACAGTATCTAGAGAAGTGGGGCATCAAAAGTTAGCCGAATTTTTTGGATAGGTGTCACAGTTTTTGTGTGACGACGTCGCAAACTTTGCAAAGTTTCTTCGTGAATTTACCATTACAAAAAATGCTTCAGCTCAGAAATACGAACAGCGATTTGGCTGAAATTTGACTCAGACGTCTATCTCCCAGGCCTACACCCATTTATTAAAAGAAATTGAAATTTCGCACTATAGCGCCCCCTACAAATGTACATTTACAAAAATGACATCAGTTCGGACATACGAGCACCGATTTGGCTCAAATTTGACTCAGACGTCTATCTCCCAGGCCTACACCTATTTGTCAAAAGAAACTGAAATTTTGCACTACAGCGCCCCCTACAAAATTTTTTATTATTTTTTATTAAAATTGTTTCAGTTCAGACATACGAACACCGATTTGGCGCAAATTTGACTCAGACGTCTATCTCCCAGGCCTACACCCATTTATCAGAAAAATTTGAAATTCTGTGCCATAGCGCCCCCTACAATTTTACCTTTACGAAAATTACTTCACGTTAGACATACAAACACTAATTTGGCTCAAATTTTAATCACTTGTCAATCTCCCAGGCCTACACCCATTTATCAAAAGAAAATGACATTTCGCTCAATAGCGCCCCCTACAAATTTACCTTCACGAAAATTGCATTAATTCAGACATACAAACACCGATTTGGCTCAAATTTGACTCAGTGGTACATCTCGCAGGTATACACCCATTCAACGGAAGAAATTCTTTTTTAGCTGCATAGCACCCCCTACAAATTTACTTATACAAAAATTTCTTTAGTTTGTACATACGAACAAAGATCTGCGTCAAATTTGAATCAGTTGTCGATCTCCCAGGCCTACACCCATTCATCAGAAGACATTGAAATTTGGTGCTAGAGCGCCACCTGCTGAACGATGGACATACTTCTACTGGACGTGCCCTTGGCGAGGGCCTTCAGATGCCGCTTGCGGCTTTAATTTTTTTTTTTACATCTACAAAAATCTGAATAGCACGAACAACTGGAAACATCTTAAGAAAACAAGTGTAATTTTGACAGTATTCTGCCTCAGTTTCAGTTTATCATTTACACATGTGCATTATAACTTACATTACAATTACAAATGCATGAAACATTTAATAACAGGCAGTTTTTAATATGAACATTTTCATGTAATTTTACTTTTTTTTTTTTTTTTTACACTAAAACAAAGATACAATTAGCTGTTTTCATTATTTATAAGTTTAATATGATAGTATTTTACTGGTTCTGACCTACCTGAAATCTTATTGGTCTGCATGTGGAAACTGAATTAAAATGATTTTGACATCCTTGATTGTTCATATCTTCAGTGTAATTTTTGTAGTTCACAAACCCATCCCAGGGGTCAGATTGGATCCTTTGGCGGGCCAGGTTTTGCCCCCAGGCCTCATGTTTTACACCTGTGGTTCAGACTGTGAAAGTAGACACAGCTGAGGTGGACGTTTGAGGACGTTCCTTCGCTGTAATTTAGACCAAAGTCTGAACTGGGTTTGTTTATTTATGTGTGTGTTTTTGACACTCTCCTGTTCAGGGGTCAGTCCTCCGGTAGAAGTGGACTGGGACCATGAGGGACACCTAAGAGGGTTCAGAACCTCAGATTTGGTCTAGAAGTGGACTGGGACCATGAGGGACACCTAAGAGGGTTCAGAACCTCAGATCAGGTCTAGTAGTTCTGTCTGCTATTGGTTGGACTGAATTACAGATGTTACTGATGAGAGAACAGGATGAGGTTATACACACACAAACACACAAACAAACACACTCACAAACACACACAAACAAACACACGCACACACACACAGTAACACCAACAGCAGAACAGAATAGTTCAATAGTCAAACACAACAGATGAAAACAGAAACTAAAACAGCAGAACAGGAGGGACTAAAAACTGTCTGGAGCTGCAGTTTGTCCTGAAGCTGAGGTTGAGGCTGAAGCTGAGGCTGAGGTTGAGGCTGAGGCTGAGGTTGAGGCTGAAGCTGAGGCTAAGGTTGAAGCTGAGGCTGAGGTTGAAGCTGAGGCTGAGGTTGAAGCTGAAGCTGAGGCTGAGGCTGAGGTTGAAGCTGAAGCTGAGGCTGAAGTGTACATGCATGAGCCTGTTGGACAGAAACGCTGCTAAAGCCGCTGGTTTGTAAACAGTGGTTTCATCAGAACAAACAGAGTCTGGACAAGGATCCAAATTAGACCCAAACCCACAACAAACAGCTGTTCCTGAACAGCCTGTACCCACTGACCCCGGCCCGTACCCGCTGACCCCGGCCCATCTGTCAGCATTTATCTGTACACTCATACATGTTCCGCTGCATCTGACAGGACAAACACACCTTTAACCTTCACATTATCAGCGTCTGCCCAGCGCTGATTCAGACACAGACGGAAGATCCAGGTGCAGAACGGTCAACACCCCCCAACCCACCCCCCCACCGCCACAGACGGGGATAGACCTGAAGAATCACTGGTTCATGGGTCAGATATATTTGGATCATTAATTAAGGTGTTTTTCCCACCGTGTCGAACCAAACTCAGTTTTTTCTGGTTGGACTTCCTTTAACTGATGCTTGTCATGTCTGAGGGCTAATGCTGCCTTCAGGTGCTGCAGGAATTATGGGAAATACTAGATCCAAACTCCAAAACTGTACATCATATTTTCAACTGGAGAACAAGGTTCTAATAGTTTTGGATTTTTCATTATATTGTAGTTTTATTTAGTTTTGACTTTTTTTTCTCTAATTCAGTTCGTTTTAATTTGTTTTTAGAGCAGGTTTGATAGTTTTTGTTGCTTTTCTTTTTTTTTCTAAATGCTTAGTTTTAGTTCAGTTGTATTGTAGTTGTAGTTCAGTTGTAGTTTAGTTGTAGTTAGTTGTAGTTCAGTGGTAGTTTATTGTAGTTCAGTTGTAGTTTAGTTGTAGTTTAGTTGTAGTTCAGTGGTAGTTTAGTTGTAGTTTAGTTGTAGTTCAGTTGTAGTTCAGTTGTAGTTCAGTGGTCTCTTTTCTCTTCTTCTCTGTGCTCCTATTTAAAATCAATCCCAGACAGGACTCTGCTGCTTTAGTCTCCATGTTTCCAGGTAGAGTGGGGACCAGAAGACGACTGGAAACCACAGTGAACACAAGTGACGGAGCAAAAAGTGTCGTATGGAGACAGCACAGAAAACTGAGAGAGACAAAGAAATCGGTTTTGTATCAATCCGACATTGACAAAGACGAAAACGAAGGGAATTTTATCCATAAGTTTTGTAGTTGTAGTTTTGTAAACACACAATACAGTTTCAGTTAGTTATGTTTTTTTTATTTTGATTCTAGTTTGTATTTATTTCAGTTAATGAAAATGTTTTTACAATTCTAGTTTTCATCGTTTTGTTAGTTTTTGTTAATGATAATAACCTTGCTGGAGAACTAGGAAAAAATAGAATAGACAAGATGAAAATGACCTTTGACCTTTTCAACATGACAGAGAGCCACAACGGATTCATGACCGATGGTTTTCTGAACGTTCTGCTGCTGTTAGCAGATGATTTGACACATTTATGACAGTGAGGACGGTCTGTTAAAGTAGATACTGTGTGGTCCAGTGGGTGTTGGGGTTAGGGTTCCGTTAACACCGCTGCTGCGCTCTTCTGAACAGACGTGTGTGTGTTTTTGTGTCGACCTCAGGAGCAGAAGATCTGCCAGCGCTACGACCAGCTGATGGAGGCCTGGGAGAAGAAGGTGGAGCGCATGGAGAACAACCCCCGACGCAAAGCCAAGGAGAGCAGGACCCGAGAGTACTACGAACGGCAGTTCCCTGAGATCCGCAAGCAGAGGGAGCAGCAGGAGCGCTTCCAGAGGTAAGGCACGCCCCCGCCCTGCTCTGATTGGTTCACAGAATAGATGATGTCACTGATCCCACCCCCGGGACTGAATTGGTTGAATTCTTTTCGGTCATTTACTCAGCTGAACTTAACCCATTTATTTATTTATTTGCACATCATAAAACAGCAAGAAAAACAACAAACATTCAGACAAGTAACATTCTTGTGCAGGAGAGGTTAGAAGCCAAAAAAGGCTTCTATGAATACCTCCCCAGAAATGAACAATACAAAACAAAAAAGAATTAAAAATACAATATAACTGAATTAATAAACTAAAGTAAAAACAATACAAATGTAAATCACATTACAAATCATCAAATACAAAACAAATGATATACAGCCTTACATTTTTCATGAATTAAAGTCATACATGAATTATGTGAACCTTAGTCAAAAATTTTTTCTTGAGTGTTTTTATTCTTCCTTGGGCATGAAAAAAAACAATGCAATCGAGTTTTGTTTTTTTTTTTTCATTGAGTTACAAAAATGTCTGTGCATTATATTTTTGAAGCAAAGAAACGTGTTTAAATCCCAATATCAGAAAGTGATATGAAAACAATGAAATAAAAACATTTTTACTGCTGCTAATCTGATGTTTTCTCCCATTTGAACACATTCTAATGCTAGTTATTGCTCACTTCATGGAGACAATATGCAAAAAAAACCCAAAAAAAAACAAAGTCTTACAATTAACAACTGATTTCCACTCAAACATGTTAGTGCAGATCAGGTTTATCTAGAACAGCACAGTTACAGTACTGGTCTGAATGTCAGTGTATTATTATGGGATGGTGTAGAAGTGTCCACTGTGTTGGCTGATCTGGAACTAAAACAACCAAACCCATGAATATACAAGAGTTTAGAAGAACTGTCCACTGTGTGCATGAAAGGGTTCATTAATACGTTTTCTAATTAATGACATCAGAGAAGTCGGGATGATTCAGCCAAGAGGAAATGTGTTGTGGATGTTTTTATACATTGACAAAAAAGAAAAGAAGAATTTATATGATATTTACAGTGACACCCCCCCCCACACACACACACACACACACAAATATATATTTTTTAATAATTTAAAGAAAGGTTTTAAAAATAATGTATTTTTAACAGGGTCTCGTATTGAACCAACAATTGCAATATTTGGCATTATATTACATTACATTCTTTTAACCAAAAATCTAAAACTCTAAATACCTTCACCACTCTTCTAGCTCGCAGACTAATACAACTAAAATGGATAGATAAACAACAGCCAACATTTAAATCTTGGTTTCTGGATCTTTTACATCATTTAACATCAGAAAAAATCCAATACTCTATTAGAGGATGTGCCAATAAGTTTTTCAGTACCTGTTCTGAATCACATAAGAGGCAGATCCACCACTTATTCCAGAGGAGTCGCATTAGTACGAGTCTGTGACTAATATCTGTGTTCCTTAATTATTTATTATTATTATTGTCAATTAGGGCTGAACGACATGGACAAAATTTCATATCTCGATATTCATGCCAGATATCGCGATATCGATACGATATGACTATGGGTTCGGTGAAAACCAAGTGTTTTTCAGAAAAATGCAAACATCATAATACAAAAGAATGTGGAAAGTGCAGTTTTATTTATAAGAACTCACTGCCAGTCATCAACATTAACATAAAGTATGAATAAATAAATTACAAATCAAACATTTTACATCCACATTTTACACTGTACATGCAGGGCGAGCGCGGGGGAAATCTGTATCATTTATATCGTTGCTTTTTTGATATTAATATCTTGAATGTTCATATCTAGATATAGATACGATAACGATATATCTTTTAGCCCTATTGTCAATTATCTTTTTTTTTTTCTTCGTGCAACAGAGTGAGAATGTTCATGGGTTTGGGTTAAAAACAAACAAAACATTGACTGTATTATGCTTTTCTGTGACTAGATATGTAATAAAAACACTTTGAACAAAAAAAAAAAATGTATGTAATTCCAATTCAAACTAAATGTGTAATTACTGAGTTAAAGCTGAAGCAGAGCAGCTGTTTGACATATGATGGAATCCTCAGGGTTCTGTTGAAGGCCCAGTTCTGAACCAGGTCTGAATATTAGTTTAATGTATTTGTATGTGACTGGAGGTTCTGATGTCCGTAGAAGAACCAGTGAGTTCACATCCTTCGTTCCTGATGGACTCCTGTCTGAGCCTTTGAATGTGTTCCTTGCCTTTTTTCCAACAGTCAAATGAATGTGAAATATTAAAGCGGTTCAATGTGTGTGGAACCTGCTCCTGTTTGTGTGCAGAGTCGGACAGAGGGGGACGGGCCTGTCTGCCACCATCGCCAGGAGCGAGCACGAGATTTCAGAGATCATCGACGGTCTGTCCGAGCAGGAGGTGAGTCTGACCCAACCCATGAGCAAGGCACTGACCCAACCCATGAGCAAGACACTGACCCATGAGCAAGGCACTGACCCAACCACAGAACCAGACACTGGTCCAGTAGGAGCTGGACAGGGACGGGGTCATGTGGACGGTGTGGGCGGAGTCTGTAGAAATGGCACAGGCTGAGGACTGACTCCACATTAACCCTTTAATGTTGAAGTGTCTGTCGGTAGTTTGTGGTCAGTCTGCGGTCAGTCTGCGGTCACTCAGCTGTGCTCTCCTCTCCTCGTCCTCAGAATAATGAGAAGCAGATGCGCCAGCTGTCCGTCATCCCTCCTATGATGTACGACTCGGAGCAGCGCAGGGTGAAGTTCATCAACATGAACGGGCTGATGGACGACCCCATGAAGGTCTACAAGTCCAGACAGTTTATGAACGTGTGGACCGAGCACGAGAAGGAGATCTTCAAGGAGAAGTAGGTGCACGTACAGCGCTGCTCTGAAGTCCGGTCGGAGTCGTACCCCCAACCCTAACAGCTGCTCTCTGTTCACAGGTTCGTCCAACACCCCAAGAACTTCGGTCTGATCGCCTCCTATTTGGAGAGAAAGGTAAACACACACTTCTACTGTCGCTGTGTTCTGTCAGAACAGACACAGCACCTGTCTGATATATGGAATACAGGTAATCTATTACAACATAAGAAAACTATAGGTAATCTATTACAACAGGTACAATCAAATACAACGGTAGGTAGTTAAACATGAGTTAGAGATGATAACAGGAAGTGTGATTGTACGTCACTCCGTCTGTCTGTAACTGTAAATAAACCTAATAATGGACTGAAGCAGGGTTTATGGATGGTCCTGTTTCTGCAGGGACAGTGAATGCATCATGACTGAACATGTGTTTCTGTTATGTGCGTTTCAGTGTGTGGCAGACTGTGTCCTCTATTACTATCTGACCAAGAAGAACCACAACTATAAGACACTGGTGAGAAGAAACTACGGACGCAGACGGAGAGGAAACCAGGTGAGAGAGAGAAAGAGAGAGAGAGAGAGAGAGACTCTGTCAGTTCATCGAAAGATGATGTGACACTGGTGTGTTCAGTGTCCAGTGATGATGTCATATGTGGGGTCAGTGTTTGACCCTGTGAGTCTTGGTGGTCATGTGACCTGAATACCTCCGTCCACACTAATGCAGATGAAGAACTGATCCTTTATCTGTTGGCTCGTCTATGTGAGGTAGTGTGCATGTTGCACCAATAGATGGCGCTATTACACCGCAGTTTCATCTTAAACTCCCGTTTCAGTTGTGCTTTTTCGGTCCTTCTGTTTTGCCGTAGGGTTGGTACCGGTAGTTTAGGGCGCCATGTTTTCTCTAGTACGCTGTGCCACCCTACAGGTGAGCTACATTATTTGCATTGACTGTTTAAAACTAGTGCTGGGCAGCGAATAAAATTTTTAATCGCATGGATTTCTGTGAATAATCACGATTAATCGCATAGTTATATGGGGGGGGGGGTTGTTGCCTCCATCAACAGTGTGTATTTCCTTTCAGTGATATTTCAGACTGCAGTACTCCGCTGATAAAAATAATTGCACATGTCAGTTCTTCCAAACACCTGTGTGTCCCCCCCCCCCCCCCATCTGAAGACAGAAGACATTTCAAATGAAAATGTCCATGGAACAGACCTCTACTGTTACACATGTTTATGTCCACACATGTTTATTTACACTTGTGAGTGATTGATTGTCTTAGTCCCACTAATCAGTACTAATACTAATAAGCCCAATAATATGTGATGTTCAGTTGTTCAAAGTAAACAAAGGGGGCCCTCTAGTGGTGGGAATAAGTGTCACTAACGTATGTTTTGTCCTTGCGGTGTTCCCGTAGTCAGTTAAGACATAAGAAGGAACTAACAGACACGTTTCTTTCACTCTGTTTGTATGGACAGGTAAACGTTTGTCTGTGAGTATTTTATGTTCAGTTGTTGTCAGAGTGAATAGTATCAAATATCTCTGATGTGAACCTTTGTTGCTGGATAAAAAGACGTTGTAAATCCTAAGTTAATCAATAAATGCTAATCGTTAGCGTGTCTATGGATTTTCCCATTCAAGTTAGCATCGAGTGTAGCGATCTTTTTCCCATTCATTTAAATGTATACTGTAATGCCATGTAAATGTACTAAGGCAGGGCTGTCAAACTCATTTTGGTTCAGTTCCATATTCAGCCCAATTTGATCTCCAGCAGGCCAGACCAGTAAAGTAATGACTTAATAACCTATAAATAATGACAAATCCAAGTTTTTCTTTTTGTTTTAGTACAAAAAAAACTATTAAATTATAAAAATATTTACATATTACAAAAAAATGTGAATAACCTAAAAACAGAACAGAAAATTCATTTGAAAAATTAGTGCAATTTGAACACTATTCTGCCTGGACTTCTTATTTCTACATGTGCATTTCCACACAGTGTTCCATAAACATTTGGGAACAGGCAGAATATTGTTCAACTGTTGGAGTTTGAACTAAAATGTGAACAGTTTCTCCAATATTCCATCTGTTCTTCTGAACACAACTGCAGATCCCAGTGGATCCATAAATGCACCAAACATTTAGGAACAGACAGAATATTGTTACAATTGCCCATTTCAGGTTGTTCGTCTTTATTTTTATGTATGTATTTGCATTTTATTCTAAAAGAATACTTTTGTAAATGCAAGTATTTTCAGTGTAATGTGATTTTTTTTTTTTTTTTTCACTTAAATTTTTTCAACATAATTTTTCACAACGAAAGTTTGCAGTTGTCATTCTTTCTGGTTTATTGTGTTGTTCTGTTTGCTGTAGATCTCATTGGTCCGTATGTGGAACCTGAACCAAAAGGATTTGGACAACCTGGACTGTTCAGGTTCATGTTTGCACTTTCATCCTGTAGGGCCGCAATGGAACCTTTAGTGGGTCAGATTTGGCCCCCAGGACGCATGTTTGACACCTGTGTACTAAGGCAGTGAACAGAACTCAGACATATTTTGTTTGAATGTGTCAGTTTTACAGTGAGTCTACAGGAACAGGTTTGGACAGAAGTTTTGGGCATCCGGCTTTTCTTGGTAAACCTGTTGTCTATCTGCAGCTAATGGTACATGCACACAAGCGGAAGAATAGGAGTTAGAATTAAACAGCATTAACGGGAGATTTTAAAAAAAAAAAAAATGTCGGCATTATTCAATGAATGCGTTAATGCGGTAATAATGCGTTAACTTGCCCAGCCCTAATTAAAACATAAAGTTATCAAAGATTTTGGCACTTCTTTTGAATTATTTCATAAGTTGAAGTGCAAGAGAATTTATATCTGAATAATTGTGGAGGGTCAGAGGTGGACGTTTGGGTCCTTTAAGGGTCAAAGGTGGACGTTTGGGTCTTTAAGGGTTAAAGGTGGACGTTTGGGTCCTTTAAGGGTCAAAGGTGGACGTTTGGGTCTTTAAGGGTTAAAGGTGGACGTTTGGGTCTTTAAGGGTTAAAGGTGGACGTTTGGGTCTTTAAGGGTTAAAGGTGGACGTTTGGGTCCTTTAAGGGTCAAAGGTGGACGTTTGGGTCTTTAAGGGTTAAAGGTGGACGTTTGGGTCCTTTAAGGGTCAAAGGTGGACGTTTGGGTCTTTAAGGGTTAAAGGTAGACGTTTGGGTCTGTAAGGGTTAAAGGTGGACGTTTGGGTGTTTAAGAGTTAAAGGTGGACGTTTGGGTCTGTAAGGGTTAAAGGTGGACGTTTGGGTCTTTAAGGGTTAAAGGTGGACGTTTGGGCCTGTAAGGGTTAAAGGTGGACGTTTGGGTCTTTAAGGGTTAGAGGTGGACATTTGGGTCTTTAAGGGTTAAAGGTGGACGTTTGGGTCTGTAAGGGTTAAAGGTGGACGTTTGGGTCTGTAAGGGTTAAAGGTGGACGTTTGGGTCTGTAAGGGTTAAAGGTGGACGTTTGGGTCTTTAAGGGTTAAAGGTGGACGTTTGGGTCTTTAAGGGTTAAAGGTGGACGTTTGGGTCTTTAAGGGTTAAAGGTGGACATTTGGGTCTGTAAGGGTTAAAGGTGGACGTTTGGGTCTGTAAGGGTTAAAGGTGGACATTTGGGTCCTTTAAGGGTCAAAGGTGGACGTTTGGGTCTTTAAGGGTTAAAGGTGGACGTTTGGGTCCTTTAAGGGTCAAAGGTGGACGTTTGGGTCCTTTAAGGGTCAAAGGTGGACGTTTGGGTCTTTAAGGGTTAAAGGTGGACATTTGGGTCCTTTAAGGGTCAAAGGTGGACGTTTGGGTCTTTAAGGGTTAAAGGTGGACGTTTGGGTCCTTTAAGGGTCAAAGGTGGACGTTTGGGTCTTTAAGGGTTAAAGGTGGACGTTTGGGTCTGTAAGGGTTAAAGGTGGACGTTTGGGTCTTTAAGGGTTAAAGGTGGACGTTTGGGTCCTTTAAGGGTTAAAGGTGGACGTTTGGGTCTTTAAGGGTTAGAGGTGGACGTTTGGGTCTTTAAGGGTTAAAGGTGGACGTTTGGGTCTTTAAGGGTTAAAGGTGGACGTTTGGGTCTTTAAGGGTTAAAGGTGGACGTTTGGGTCTGTAAGGGTTAGAGGTGGACGTTTGGGTCTTTAAGGGTTAAAGGTGGACGTTTGGGTCTTTAAGGGTTAAAGGTGGACATTTGGGTCTGTAAGGGTTTAAAGGTGGACGTTTGGGTCTGTAAGAGTTAAAGGTGGACGTTTGGCTCTTTAAGGGTTAAAAGTGGACGTTTGGTCTGTAAGGGTTAAAGGTGGACGTTTGGGTCTTTAAGGGTTAAAGGTGGACGTTTGGGTCTTTAAGGGTTAAAGGTAGACGTTTGGGTCTGTAAGGGTTAAAGGTGGACGTTTGGGTCTTTAAGGGTTAAAGGTGGACGTTTGGGTCAGTCAGGGTTAAAGGTGGACGTTTGGGTCTGTAAGGGTTAAAGGTGGACGTTTGGGTCTTTAAGGGTTAAAGGTAGACGTTTGGGTCTGTAAGGGTTAAAGGTGGACGTTTGGGTCTGTAAGGGTTAAAGGTGGACGTTTGGGTCTGTAAGGGTTAAAGGTGGACGTTTGGGTCTGTAAGGGTTAAAGGTGGACGTTTGGGTCTTTAAGGGTTAAAGGTGGACGTTTGGGTCTGCAAAGGGTTAAAGGTGGACGTTTGGGTCTGTAAGGGTTAAAGGTGGACGTTTGGGTCTGTAAGGGTTAAAGGTGGACGTTTGGGTCTGTAAGGGTTAAAGGAGGACGTTTGGGTCTGTAAGGGTTAAAGGTGGACGTTTGGGTCTTTAAGGGTTAAAGGAGGACGTTTGGGTCTTTAAGGGTTAAAGGTGGACGTTTGGGTCTGTAAGGGTTAAAGGTGGACGTTTGGGTCTGTAAGGGTTAAAGGTGGACGTTTGGGTGTTTAAGGGTTAAAGGTGGACGTTTGGGTGTTTAAGGGTTAAAGGTGGACGTTTGGGTCTGTAAGGGTTAAAGGTGGACGTTTGGGTTTTTAAGGGTTAAAGGTGGACATTTGGGTCTGTAAGGGTTAAAGGTGGACGTTTGGGTCTGTAAGGGTTAAAGGTGGACGTTTGGGTCTTTAAGGGTTAAAGGTGGACGTTTGGGTCTGTAAGGGTTAAAGGTGGACGTTTAGGTCTGTAAGGGTTAAAGGTGGACGTTTGGGTCTGTAAGGGTTAAAGGTGGACGTTTGGGTCTGTAAGGGTTAAAGGTGGACGTTTGGGTCTTTAAGGGTTAAAGGTGGACGTTTGGGTCTTTACGGGTTAAAGGTGGACGTTTGGGTCTTTAAGGGTTAAAGGTGGACGTTGGGGTCTGTAAGGGTTAAAGGTGGACGTTTGGGTCTGTAAGGGTTAAAGGTGGACGTTTAGGTCTGTAAGGGTTAAAGGTGGACGTTTGGGTCTTTAAGGGTTAAAGGTGGACGTTTGGGTCTTTAAGGGTTAAAGGTGGACGTTTGGGTCTGTAAGGGTTAAAGGTGGACGTTTGGGTCTGTAAGGGTTAAAGGTGGACGTTTGGGTCTGTGAGGGTTTGTCTGTCTGTGTGTTTTTTTTTTTTTTTTTCATTTTCTCTCTTCTCTATTCTGGAGCGTACACTACAGACCCCACCCCCCTCCCTCAGACTCTGACTTGGTACAGTCCGTCCCTCTGCCCCGCCCCCTGCTCCCCGTGCCGCTGCTGTGTCTGCCAATCACAGCTCGGCGCTGCTGGATTACCTCGGCTGACCCCTCACAGATTAGTGCGTGCATGTCAGATGGACAATTCTTCTGGCGGCTTAAGCGTCCCGATGACACGCTTTCCCGGAATATGTGCGGCGCTGCCGTGGCCCAGCAGCCCTTCTAAGGAGCTCTGCTGTGGCGCCATCCTGCCCCTCGCCCGCTACCGTTACCGTTACCGCCACGGCAGCCCCCCCACAGGGTCCTCGCACACTTACACCACCCGCCCACCGGTTTGTATGAGCAGCAGATGAGCGCGCAGGTACGCCACCGATTAAAACCACCGTTTATGGCACTGTAGGCCCTGGTCCTGGTCCTGGTTTATGTGGTCCTGGTGCTGGTTTATGTGGTCCTGGTTTATGTGGTCCTGTTTTGCTGTCATCTCCGTACTGAACCTACATTTGGATTTGAGGCTTCAGATTCATCTATTTTAAGTGTGTTTAATGTGGGCTGTGTGCAGGCGTAGATTCCTGACCTGAGGTTCTAAGTAAAGGTGTGTCTGTTTGAGGTTCCAGGTAAAGGTGCATCTGTTTGAGGTTCCAGGTAAAGGTGCATCTGTTTGAGGTTCCAGGTAAAGGTGCATCTGTTTGAGGTTCCAGGTAGAGGTTCCAGGTAAAGGTGCATCTGTTTGAGGTTCCAGGTAAAGGTGCATCTGTTTGAGGTTCCAGGTAGAGGTTCCAGGTAAAGGTGCTTCTGTTTGAGGTTCCAGGTAAAGGTGTGTCTGTTTGAGGTTCCAGGTAAAGGTTCCAGGTAAAGGTGCATCTGTTTGAGGTTCCAGGTAGAGGTTCCAGGTAAAGGTGTGTCTGTTTGGGTTCTAGGCAAAGGTGTCTGTTTGGGTTCCAGATAAAGGTGCATCTGTTTGGGTTCCAGGTAAAGGTTCCAGGTAAAGGCGCGTCTGTTTGGGTTCCAGGTAAAGGTGTGTCATTTTGGGTTCCAGGTAAAGGTTCGTCTGTTTGGGTTGCAGGTGAAGGTGCGTCTGTTTGGGTTCCAGGTAAAGGTGTGTCTGTTTAGGTACTCCAGAGTCCTTTACTGCTGTTTCCAGAGTCGTTTCCAGAGTTATTTACTATTGTTTCCAGTCGTTTACTGTCATTTCCTAGTTCAATTACTGTAATTTCTAGAGTCGTTTACTGCTGTTTCCAGAGTTGTTTCCAGAGTCTTTTCCAGATTCAATTACTGTCATTTCTAGAGTCGTTTACTGCTGTTTCCAGAGTTGTTTCCAGAGTCTTTTCCAGATTCAATTACTGTCATTTCCAGAGTCATTTGCTGCTGTTTCCACAGTCGTTTACTGTCATTTCCAGAGTCATTTCCAGAGTCGTTTGTTGCCGTTTCCAGAGTCGTTTACTGTCGTTTCCAGAGTCGTTTACTGTCGTTTCCTGCTGTTTCCAGAGTCATTTCCTGCTGTTTCCAGAGTCGTTTCCTGCTGATTCCAGAGTCATTTCCTGCTGTTTCCAGAGTCGTTTGTTGCCGTTTCCAGAGTCGTTTGTTGCCGTTTCCAGAGTCGTTTACTGTCGTTTCCAGAGTCGTTTACTTTCGTTTCCTGCTGTTTCCAGAGTCATGTACTGCTGTTTCCAGTCGTTTCCAGAGTCGTTTCTTGCTGTGTCCAGAGTCGTTTCCAGAGTCATTTACTGCTGTTTCGAGTCATGTAGTGCTGTTTCCAGAATCCTTTCCAGAGTCATTTACTGCTGTTTCCAGAGTTGTTTACTGTCGTTTCCAGAGTCGTTTGTTGCTGTTTCCAGAGTCGTTTGTTGCTGTTTCCAGTCGTTTACTGTCGTTTCCAGTCGTTTGTTGCTGTTTCCAGAGTCCTTCTTCCAGCCCTTCTTCTGTCTGTTTAGGGGGAGGGAGGGGGGGCGCTAGCATTCGTCTTTCACAGCTAATGAGTAGAGGCTGAACGCCACTTTGTCACAAAGACCCTCTTCCTCTTCTTCCTCCTCTTCCTCCTCCTCCTTCTCCTCTTCCTCCTCCTCTGCTTCCTCCTGGATGTGAAAGAAGTTCATCAATCTGGGTTTTGTACATGTTCTTCACATCCTTCGGAACCAGGACCAGGACCAGACTGGTTCTGGTTCTGGTTCCAGAGCGTTGGTGGAACAGGCAGTAGAATCCTTCTGTGGTTGTCCACGCCACAGCAGCGTAAAGATGGACCGCCTTTGAACTTTGTTTTAAACATTTCATGATGCGTTTACTGTCGTCATTCACTGTTTTCTGAATATCTGTTTGTGTTGTTGGTGTTTGGGTCGTGCACAGACTTCAGTCAAAACAACTGGACTTCTATTAACGTTGGTGTAACCCAGGCTTTATTTGGATGGAGGTGATGGTGTTGGAGGTTCAACAGGTTCTGCAGGTTCTGGAAGAACACAGCCTATGTTTGTTCTCTGACTACGTTTAGTACCTCAGTGAGTCAACTATCAGCCTTTTCAGGGACTAATCATTCTAATTGTTTTCCTTTTTTTTCCTCTCCAGCAAATCCCACGTCCCTCACATGAAGACAAGTCAGACGAGAAGAACGAAGAGGACAAAACTGAAAAGTCCGATAAAAAAGAGGACGAGGAAAAGAAGGACGAGGAAGAGAAAGATGAGAAGGAGGAGTCCAGGTCAGTGTTGGTTAGGGATGCAAATTATCTATTAATCCATTCATCATTAGTTGGTTGACCTTATCGATCGATTAATGATTAATTGATAAGCGGCGATTTTTCTGAGAACCTGGATTTCTCTGTCGATCAGATCTATAAAAATAAAAGCTAAATATTGTTTTTATACTTCATTGAAAAACATGTCATATTCCTGAATGACTGATTTATTGAAGCACTGGATACAGAACAGACAGTGACATGTATGGAGTAGAAGGAAAGAAATTCCACAGAGAAACTATATATATATATATATATATATATATATACATACATACATATAAATATATATATATAATGTTTTTATTATTATTTCAAATTATACATTTACACAAACATGCACTCACACATAAGGAACCACACTGACACAACATATACAAATTATACAACAAACCTTCAAACCTATTAAACCCCCCAAAAAAGAAGAAAATATCCAAAAACAAACAACAAAAAAACACAACAACAACAAAAACACAATAAAAAATGTTATCAACTCCTCTTTGCAATACTCATAATTCTGCAGAGAAATTCAGTCAAATAAAGTAATCTGAGGAGCGGCAGTTTAGAAGAAATGGGCATTTCTGACTTTGCATCACTGACATAATGAAGCCAGTTTTCAGCAGAGATGCCCCCCCCCACTATTTTGGCGTGGCCACCGGGGTGACTGCGGGTCAGAGAACATCAGATCTACTAAGGTTTATGTGTATTACAACTAATTATACTTGCAAAAAATAGTATAAACTGATTTAGTAACAGTGACACAAAGGGTTGTGTCTTTCAAAGGTGGAAAATGGTGTCTGCATCCAATTAGTACATTTGACACAGTGAATATGAGCGTGTGGTGGGGCGTACTGTATGTGTTTGGGTTGGGGGGCGTACTGTATGGGGTTGGGTTGGGGGGGTACTGTATGGGGTTGGGGGGTACTGTATTTGTCTGGGTTGGGGGGGTGTACTGTATGTGTTTGGGTTGGGAGGGCGTACTGTACGTGTTTGGGTTGGGGGCGTACTGTACGTGTTTGGGTTGGGAGGGCGTACTGTACGTGTTTGGGTTGGGGGGTGTACTGTATGTGTTTGGGTTGGGGGGGTACTGTATTTGTCTGGGTTGGGGGGGTGTACTGTATGTGTTTGGGTTCGGAGGGCGTACTGTACGTGTTTGGGTTGGGGGGCGTACTGTACGTGTTTGGGTTGGGAGGGCGTACTGTATGTGTTTGGGTTGGGGGGTGTACTGTATGTGTTTGGGTTGGGGGTGTACTGTACGTGTTTGGGTTGGGAGGGTGTACTGTACGTGTTTGGGTTGGGGGGTGTACTGTATGTGTTTGGGTTGGGGGGTGTACTGTATGTGTTTGGGTTGGGGGGGTACTGTATTTGTCTGGGTTGGGGGGGTGTACTGTATGTGTTTGGGTTGGGGGTGTGTACTGTATTTGTCTGGGTTGTGGGGGGTGTACTGTATGTGTTTGGGTTGGGGGGGCGTACTGTATGGGGTTGGGTTGGAGGGCGTACTGTATGTGTTTGGGTTGGGGGGGCGTACTGTATGTGTTTGGGTTGGGGGGTGTACTGTATGTGTTTGGGTTGGGGGGGTACTGTATGGGGTTGGGGGGTACTGTATTTGTCTGGGTTGGGGGGGTGTACTGTATGTGTTTGGGTTGGGAGGGCGTACTGTATTTGTCTGGGTTGGGGGGGCGTACTGTACGTGTTTGGGTTGGGGGGCGTACTGTACGTGTTTGGGTTGGGGGGGGCGTACTGTACGTGTTTGGGTTGGGGGGCGTACTGTACTTGTTTGGGTTGGGGGGGGTGTACTGTACGTGTTTGGGTTGGGGGGCTCAAAGGCACATACTTGTGGACGAACGGACACAGTCTTCCGTGATGTGTTCAGGCGCAGATTCCAGACGGGGCCCGTCACCACTGAGTCCGAAGGGAACAGATATTTGCTGCGGTTGCGCCTTTTGAAGCTCTGTTTTCTTTTTCCAAACGCACAGGGACATCGGCAAGGACAAAGACAAATGTGACGGCGGGGAGGACGACGACGGAAAGGAGCAAAACACGCCGCGTGGCAGGAAGACCGCCAACAGCCAAGGCCGCCGTAAAGGAAGGATTACCACGCGCTCTATGGCCAACGAGGCCGCGTCCGTGGCGTCCGAGGAGGCCCCGCCCCCCGCCCCCGAGCCTCCGCTGGTGGACCCTCCCCAGCTCCCCAAAGCCGACCCTGCGCAGAAGGGCCTGAAGGAGCCCACCAAGCCCCAGACGCCGCTGGGCTCCATGGACGCCAGTAAAGGTGATGGACACTGTTTGTGTTTGGACCTGGACTGGGTTTCAGCGTCAAACGAAGGTGTTCTGGTGTCGCTTGGGTAGTTCCGGAGGGTAAAAAGGCTGAAGAGTAGTTATCTGCCCCATCCTACCCACCTGACCCAATGCCAAAGAAGTTCAGGAAGGTGCTAGGTTAGGGTTTGGTCACAGCCCCCCCCCATTCTGTGTCCACTGTTTGGTTTGTTCATGGGATTAATGAGCACCTCAGCGAGGCCTTCACTGTCACGTGGAGAATGTGGGAGAAAGGAGTGTGTGTGTGTGTGGGGGGGGGGGGGGTAGGAGCTGCCTAAACACTGGGAATTGATTTCAGCTTTGGGGGGGGGGGGTTGTGTGTGTGTGTGTGGGGGGGTGCATAGCTTCCTGTTAATGTCAAGGGTCCATGTGGTTCTATATTAGTCCAAATGTTGACACAGTGTCAGTGGGTTCCATGGAGCAGAGTGGGCCAGAGGTCACTGGATACCACCCACCAGGGTTCTGTGAATCAGGGGGGCGGGGCGGGGCAGGCACATGACACACTGAGCACTGGGGTTCTGTGAATCTGGGGGGGGGGGTGTCTGTGTATGTGTGTGCGTCTGTATTTGTGTGTCTGTGTTAAACCCACGGGTTAACCGTTAACTTCAGTGTTTACGTCAGGCTGTGGTTCAGCTGCAGTCGTGTTGTGTTCAGGGTCCACGCTGGTGTACGGGCTGTGTGTGTATTTGTGTGTGTGTGCGTTCGTCTCCGTCCAAGGCCGTTTCCCACACATGGAGGCTCGGTCTCAGCTCCTCCGGCGCTCCTCCCCGTCTGGCGCTACATCAGCTGACCAAGCCCCGCCCCCTGTGGATTAGAGGGGGGAGGGGCCGGTGGTGTGTTCAGGGAGTGTAAGTGAGGGAGCAGGTCTGTGCAGCCTGTGAATGTAAACAGATTATTAGATTAGTGTCCATGAAGAAGGAGAGGGCAGAACACAGGACGTCTGCCCGGCGCTGCTCTGTCTGCGGGTTCTAAAGGCCGTCGGCCCGGTTCCGGTCCTGCTCGGTTCTGATGGATCCGTCTGTGTCTTATCTGTCTGTGTTTTAGCTGGTTCCGCTGAAACCGGAGAAACTTCTCGCTGGACCGAGGAGGAGATGGAGATCGCCAAAAAAGGTAGTGTTTGTGTGCGTTTTTTTCTTCCTCTTCTCTGCTGCTTTTCCCTTCGTTCTCTTCACTCATGTTTGTTCTGTTGTGAACATGTGACCCTGTTCCACATCTGTTCTGGAATGTTCCCCCTGTCTTCTGTTCTGTGTAAATGAAAAGGGTGGATCATGTGGTTCCACCTCTGGAGGGTTAGGGTTAGGAACAGAGCCCTGATAAGGGTGGAACCAGGATTCAGGAACGCTATGGAAAAGGAACACCTGTGGTTCCAACGGGGGGCGGGGGGGCCATTTGGAGGACAGACTGATGACGTGTGTGACACCCACACTGGAGGGGGGCGGGGTTAAAAATGAGTGTGGGCCGAGTACAGTAAACAAACATATCAACACCACCAGACAGATGTGGAACTGTGGACACGCCCACATCCACCAGACAGGTGTGGAACTGTGGACACGCCCACATCCACCAGACAGATGTGGAACTGTGGACACGCCCACATCCACCAGACAGGTGTGGAACTGTGGACACGCCCACATCCACCAGACAGGTGTGGAACTGTGGACACGCCCACATCCACCAGACAGATGTGGAACTGTGGACACGCCCACATCCACCAGACAGGTGTGGAACTGTGGACACGCCCACATCCACCAGACGTTTTCTCTGTAGAGGTTCACCTGTGTTCTGGTTTCTTTGTAGTTTCTTCTGTATTCTGGTTTCTTTGTAGGTTCCTCTGAGTTCTGGTTTGTCTGTAGGTTCTCCTGTGTTCTGTTTTTTCTGTAGGTTCTCCTTTGTTCTGGTTTCTCTGTAGAAGTTCTCCTGTGTTCTGGTTTCTCTGTAGAGGTTCTTCTGTATTCTGGTTTCTCTGTAGGTTCTCCTATGTTCTGGTTTTTCTGTAGGTTCTTCTGTGTTCTGGTTTCTCTGTAGGTTCTTCTGTGTTCTGGTTTCTCTGTAGGTTCTTCTGTGTTCTAGTTTCTCTGTAGGTTCTTCTGTGTTCTGGTTTCTCTGTAGGTTCTCCTGTGTTCTGGTTTCTCTGTAGAGGTTCTCCTGTGTTGTGGTTTCTCTGTAGGTTCTTCTGTGTTCTGGTTTCTCTGTAGAGGTTCTCCTGTGTTCTGGTTTCTCTGTAGGTTCTGTGTTCTGGTTTCTCTGTAGGTTCTCCTGTGTTCTGGTTTCTCTGTAGGTTCTCCTGTGTTCTGGTTTCTCTGTAGGTTCTTCTGTGTTCTGGTTTCTCTGTAGAGGTTCTCCTGTGTTCTGGTTTCTCTGTAGGTTCTCCTGTGTTCTGGTTTCTCTGTAGAGGTTCTCCTGTGTTCTGGTTTCTCTGTAGGTTCTTCTGTGTTCTGGTTTCTCTGTAGGTTCTGTGTTCTGGTTTCTCTGTAGGTTCTTCTGTGTTCTGGTTTCTCTGTAGAGGTTCTCCTGTGTTCTGGTTTCTCTGTAGGTTCTTCTGTGTTCTGGTTTCTCTGTAGAGGTTCTCCTGTGTTCTGGTTTCTCTGTAGGTTCTTCTGTATTCTGGTTTCTCTGTAGGTTCTTCTGTATTCTGGTTTCTCTGTAGGTTCTTCTGTGTTCTGGTTTCTCTGTAGGTTCTTCTGTGTTCTCCAGTGTTCATTAGGCCAGAGCCGAGGAAAGCCGGTGCAGGGCCTATTGAGTCTGCAGTGGGCGCATGGGGACAAAATCGCCAGTGACGCGGTCGCCTTTCGCCACTGTCGCCACTCTCACACATATTCACATTCACAGCACTGAGACAGACATGTGGGGGAGCTTGAGAGCTTTCAAATAAGGCCAAATATGTGGTTGCCACAGAAACGGCTATATTGTTCTTGCTCAGATTCTAATTTTTTTTCTCCTGCTCTTTGAGCTCAATTTTGACCCTCTGAACATTTTACGAAAACTCACCAAATTTGGCCTAAAATTCAGAAGTGCGAGAAATTGAATTTACATATAGGTTTCGTAGAGGTCGGTAAAGAAATGTTGCGGCAGCGCCCCCTTGAAAAGTGGAAATGCATTGCGCCAATGGGAGCTTGTCCAACATCAAGTTTGTCGTAGAGCCACGAAAATCGGTACACAGATTGATCATGAGGAGACAAACAAAAAATATTATTATGGCCACGCCCCTAAACCAACCCTTAGTCGGCCATATTGGATTGAAATTTCCAAAATGCTGAGTCAGCGTTTTCGCTGACGTATTTTAACTATCTCCTACTAAGCCATTTGGCCGAATGAGCTCAAAATCGGTGTACAGTATCTAGAGAAGTGGGACATCAAAAGTTATCCAAATTTTTTGAATCGGTGTCACCGTTTTTGTGCGACGAGGTTACAAACTTTGCGAAGTTTTTTCGAAAATTTGCCATCACAAAAATTGCTTCAGCTCAAACGTACGAACACCGATTTGGCTGAAATTTGGCTCAGAAGTCTATCTCCCAGGCCTACACCCATTTATTGAAAGAAATTGACATTTCGCACTATAGCGCCCCCTACAAATGTACATTTACAAAAATGACATCAGTTCGGACATACGAACACCGATTTGGCTCAAATTTGACTCAGACATCTGTCTCCCAGGCCTACACCTATTTGTCAAAAGGAACTGAAATTTTGCACTACAGCGCCCCCTACAAAATTTTTTTTAATATATATATTTTTAGGGGGCCAAGCCCGCGGGGACTGGGGGACGCGTATGCCAGCATACGCGTTCCACAGTTCCAGCGGTGCTGTGGAACCCTATTGTTTTTGTACGGATTTTTATTATTCATTATCATCATCAATATTTTTTATTTTTCTCCCGCTAAAACTGTTACTGCAGCCTAAACCGTACATGGTATAGCGGTGCAATTTGGAGGGTTGGTCCAGACCCCTGCAGGGACCTCAGACGCAAAAATGTGCATATATCCACCACTAGGGGGCGCTATAATCAAGGATAACATGTTTTGGTCTATAACTCCCACACTGTATGTCGCACATTCAAAAACCTTATATCCTCGGATTCCCTGAATAGTACTGAATCAAGTGAGCTAGGCCACGCCCATTTCCGCCATGACTTTTCCCCCCCGCAAAATCACAAAAACTGGCAAACCTACTTTTTCGAACTCCGACTTGGGAGTTTGTCCGATCTGCATGAATTTTGGCACATACACTCTTCTAATGGATCTGACCCAAAGTTATTACAAGAATTTTGTTTGGTTAAAAAATGTGCAAATTATTAACGAACAAATTTCTGTAGCTAGCTGAAAAAATGCAAAGTGTAACATATCTCACTCAAAGTAAATGCTATCAAAACCAGATCTTAGATCCTTAGTTGTCATGTGACTGTGAGGGTATGAGCTGAATTTGGTGAATGTTGGCCACTAGGGGGCGCTGCAAATATTGAAAATTTATATCTCCTAAACGGCTGCACCGATTTCTACGAAATTTGGTGGGTATGATGAAGGGCCCCTCCTGAGGCCATATATTGAAGGTGGGTGTGGCTGAACAATGTGGGCGTGGCTTATTACAACTTAAACAACAAACATTTCCTACAGCTGAACTGTTCTGCTGAGGGCTGTGAAATTTCTATGGACCCTATAGAATAGGACACAGATCTACCAGAGCAAAAACTGTGGATGTGCTCCACTAGGTGGCGCTATAACAGACAAATACGCGTTTTTGCCTCTAACTTCCACATTTTAAATGACACATTCATAAACTTTACATCTTTGTATTCCTTGGATAGAGATGAGTCTTCTGACATAGGCCACGCCCACTTCCACTGCATATTTGTCTTTCTAATTTGCTACATATTGAAAAAATACTTTTTTGAACTCCTAATAGGGTTTAAGCCCCATTGGCTTCAAATTTTGTACATACAATCTCCAGAGGCTTCTGATCTAAAGTTATGACAATTAGCTTGCTGCTGTAAAAAATATACTAGTTATGAATGAACAAATTTTTTTGCTAGCTAAAAAAAAAATATCGTTGCATATCTTTGTCAAAATAAATGCTATCAACATCAAACTTAAGAGACTTGTTTTAGACGTCAACCAGAGGCTCTGTACCAAATTTGGTACAAATCGGACAATAGGGGGCGCTATAAACAGCGAAATATCAAGTTAAAAAAAACTTGGTCCGATTCACACGAAATTCGATGAACATGATGGGGGGTCACTCCTGAGACCAGCTGTAAAGTTTAGTAATGATTGGTCAACGTGAGTGTAATCTATTCCAACTAATCCCAGTCCTACACATTCCTCCTTCCACTCTACTGGTGCATTTGTCCCATTCCAGTGAATACAGCGGCTCAGACGGTGGAATACTAACTCCAACTGTAAACCCTTATGAACGGGGCCCAGCCTCCACCAGCTCAGCCCCAGACCCACGTCCTTCGGGGACGACTTCCGTGGGCTCTGTGGGGCCTGGGGTCCGAGTGGGCGGGGAGGCTTGGCCCCCGTTCATAACTGCTCGCAGTTCTAGTTTTTATTAAAATTGCTTCAGTTCAGACATATGAACACCGATTTGGCTCAAATTTGACTCAGACATCTATCTCTCAGGCCTACACCCATTTATCAGAAAAATTTGAAATTCGGTGCCATAGCGCCCCCTACAATTTTACCTTTGCGAAAATTACTTCACATTAGACTAGGGCTGCTCGATTATAGAAAAAAAAATAATCACGATTATTTTAGCAATAATTGAAATCATGATTATTAAAAATTATTATTTGTTAACCTTAAAGTTCTTTATTTTTTTCTCGCAAAATAATGTAAAATATCCTCTTTAAACATAAATAAAGCTTTTAACCATTAAAACAAAGTATGTTCACTTTTGTACGAAACAAAAAAATCTTTGAATGCAAATAAGTGTACTGTAAATTCAAGTTTGTTTCCTTTTATAAATAAATAGTGCACTGGAATTAAACTGCTATAGACTTGCCATAGAACTGAAGCAATTAAAAAAAAAAAAAAAAAAACACGTAAAGTGCAAATTATAAATTCAAGTATGTTCAATGTAGTATGAAACATAGTAAATTCAGTGGTGTGCCGTGAGGTTTCAGTTCAGGCCTTCTGTATACATCAGCCATCTAGAATACATACGTTAGGGTTAGACGGGGTAGGTTAATACGGGAGTTACAGCATAAAGAGATTCAGAAACTGAAGATTGCATTGCAGACGAAGTTGTTTTTATGTGTTTTAGTTTTTCATAAGATTATGATAAAGGTGGCGGTGGTTAAACTTTAGATGGTTACAAAGGTTTGTTGTGTTACCAGTCGGTGCGGACACAACTACGAAACACTTTTTGCACGTGATGCGTTTTTGCTCTTCATCAAACCCAAAGTGATTCCATACAATTGAATCTGACTTGCCTTTTTTGTTTACCAAGCACTTCTGCTGTGATTCTCCTGCCGTTTTTCCAGACCGCTGGTCCAACTGTCCTCTTGGGGTGGACCTGCCGGCTAGCAGGCAGCAGTAGCTTAGAGGGGGGCGGGGCAGAGCAGCTCATGGTAGTTTGCGTGCGCGTGAATTAAAACAACTCAAAATTAATCATCGTTTTTTTCTCGATTACATAATTTTTGTAATCGTTGCGTCTAATAATCGAAATCGTAATTGAATTTCGATTAATTGCACTGCCCTACGTTAGACATACAAACACCCATTTGGCTCAAATTTGAAGTTTTTTCAAAAATTTACCAACACAAAATTTGCTTCAGCTTAGATATACAAACACCGATGTGGCTGAAATTTGACTCAGACGTCTATCTCCAAGGCCTACACCCATTTATTGAAAGAAATTGAAATTTCGCACTATAGCGCCCCCTACAACTGTACATTTACAAAAATGACATCAGTTCGGAGATACGAACACCGATTTGGCTCAAATTTGACTCAGACATCTGTCTCCCAGGCCTACATGTACTTGTCAAAAGAAACTGAAATTTTGCACTACAGCGCCCCCTAAAAATTTTTAAAATATTTTTTTATTAAAATTGCTTCAGTTCGGACATACGAACACCAATTTGGCTCAAATTTGACTCAGACGTCTATCTCCCAGGCCTACACCCATTTATAAGAAAAATTTGATGTTCGGTGCCATAGCGCCCCCTACAATTTTACCTTTACGAAAATTACTTCACGTTAGACATGCGAACACCAATTTGGCTCAAATTTTAATCAGTTGTCAGTCTCCCAGGCCTACACCCATTTATCAAAAGAATTTGCCACTTCACTCAGTAGCACCCCCTACAAATTTACCTTCACGAAAATTGAATTAATTCAGACATACGAACACCGATTTGGCTCAAATTTGACTCAGTGGTACATCTCGCAGGCTGACACCCATTCAACGGAAGAAATTAAATTTTAGCTGCATAGCGCCCCCTACAGATTTACTTATACAAAAATTTCTTGAACATACGAACAAAGATCTGCCTCAAATTTGAATCATTTGTCAATCTCCAAGGCCTTCACCCATTCATCAGAAGACATTGAAATTTGGTGCTAGAGCGCCACCTGCTGAACGATGGACATATTTCTACTGGATGTGCCCTGGGCGAGGGCCTTTAGATGCCGCTTGCGGCTTTAATTTTTTTTTGTTTATTTTTCTTTCTACTGCGCTTTGAGCTCAAATTTGACCCCCTAAACCTTTACGAAAACTCACCAAATTTTGCCCAAAATTCAGAAATGTGCAAAATTGAATTTACATATAAGTTTCGTAGATGTCGGTAAAGAAATGTTGCGGCAGCGCCTCCTTGAAAAGTGGAAATGCATTACGCCAATGGGAGCATGTTCAATGTAAAGTTTGTCGTACAGCCACGAAAATCGGTACACAGATTCATCATGAGGAGACAAACAAAAAATATTATTATGGCCATGCCCCAAAACCAACCCTTAGTCGGCCATATTGGATTGAAATTTCCAAAATGCTGAGTCAGCGTTTTCGCTGACGTTGTATTTGAACTATCTCCTCCTTGGCCGTTTGGCCAAATGAGCTCAAAATCGGTGTACAGTATCTAGAGAAGTGGGGCATCAAAAGTTAGCCGAATTTTGGGGATTGGTGTGACCGTTTTTGTGTGACGACATCGCAAACTTTGCGAAGTTTCTTCGGTAATTTACCATTACAAAAATTGCTTCAGCTCAGACATACGAACACCAATTTAGCTCAAATTTGACTCAGACGTCCATCTCCCAGGCCTACACCCATTTATTAAAAGAAATTGAAATTTCGCACTATAGCGCCCCCTACAAATGTACATTTACATAAATGACATCAGTTCGGACATACGAACACTGATTTGGCTCAAATTTGACTCAGACATCTGTCTCCCAGGCCTACACCTATTTGTCAAAAGAAACTGAAATTTTGCGCTACAGCGCCCCCTACAAGTTTTTAAAAAAAAAAATTTATTAAAATTGCTTCAGTTCAGACATACGAATACCAATTTGGCTCAAATTTGACTCAGACGTCTATCTCTCAGGCTTACACCCATTTGTCAGAAAAATTTGAAATTTGGCGCTATAGCACCCCCTACAATTTTACCTTTACGAAAATTACTTCACTTCAGACATACGAACACCAATTTGGCTCAAATTTGAATCCGTTGTCAATCTCCCAGGCCTACACCCATTTATCAAAAGAAGTTGCCATTTCGCTCAGTAGCGCCCCCTACAAATTTACCTTTACGAAAACTGCATCAATTCGGACATATAAACACCAATTTGGCTGAAATTTGACTCAGACATCTGTCTCCCAGGCCTACACCTATTTGTCAAAAGAAATTGAAATTTCACACTACAGTGCCCCCTACAAGTTTTTTTTTGTTTTTTTACATTTTTACATTTTTTTTTAATTAAAATTGCTTCAGTTCAGACATACGAACACCGATTTGGCTCAAATTTGATTCAGACATCTATCTCCCAGACCTACACTGATTTATCAGAAAAATTTTAAATTTGGCGCTATAGCGCCCCCTACAACTTTACCTTTACGATAATTGCTTCAGTTTGGACATACGAACACCAATTTGACTCAAATTTGAATCAGTTGTCAATCTCCCAGGCCAACACCCATTTATCAAAAGAAATTGCCATTTCGCTCAGTAGCGCCCCCTACAAATTTACCTTCACGAAAATTGCATCAATTCGGACGTATAAACACCAGTTTGGCTGAAATTTGACTCAGACATCTGTCTCCCAGGCCTACACCTACGCCTTTCGCCACTGTCGCCACTCTCACACATATTCACATTCACGGCACTGAGACAGACATGTGGGGGAGCTCGACAGCTTTAAAATAAGGCCATATGTGGTTGCCATAGAAACGGCTATTATTGTTCTTGCTCAGATTCTGATTTTTCTCCTGCTCTTTGAGCTCAATTTTGACCCTCTGAACATTTACAAAAACTCACCAAATTTGGCCTAAAATTCAGAAGTGCGAGAAATTGAATTTACATATAGGTTTCGTAGATGTCAGTAAAGAAATGTTGCGGCAGCGCCCCCTTGAAAAGTGGAAATGCATTGCGCCAATGGGAGCTCATCCAACATAAAGTTTGTCGTAGAGCCACAAAAATCAGTACACAGATTGATCATGAGGAGACAAACAAAAAATACTATTATGGCCACGCCCCTAAACCAACCCTTAGTCGGCCATATTGGATTGAAATTTCCAAAATGCTGAGTCAGCGTTTTCGCTGACGTTGTATTTTAACTATCTCCTACTAAGCCGTTTGGCCAAATGAGCTCAAAATCAGTGTACAGTATCCAGAGAAGTGGGACATCAAAAGTTAGCCGAATTTTTTGAATCGACATCACCGTTTTTGTGTGACGAGGTTGCAAACTTTGCGAAGTTTTTTCAAAAATTTACCATCACAAAAATTGCTTCAGCTCAGACGTACGAACACCGATTTGTCTGAAATTTGACTCAGATGTCTATCTCCCAGGCCTACACCCATTTATTAAAAGAAATTGAAATTTCGCACTATAGCGCCCCCTACAAATGTATATTTAAAAATGACATCAGTTCGGACATACGAACACCGATTTGGCTCAAATTTGACTCAGACATCTGTCTCCCTGGCCTACACCTTCTTGTCAAAAGAAACTGAAATTTCACACTACAGCGCCCCCTACAAGTTTTTTAAAAAATTTTTTATTAAAATTGCTTCAGTTCGGACATGCGAACACCAATTTGGCTCAAATTTGACTCAGACATCTATCTCTCAGGCCTACACCCAGTTATCGAAAAAATTTGAAATTTGGAGCTGTAGCGCCCCCTACAATTTTACCTTTACGAAAATTACTTCACTTCAGACATACGAACACCAATTTGGCTCAAATTTGAATCAGTTGTCAATATCCCAGGCCTACACCCATTTATCAAAAGAAATTGCCATTTCGCTCACTAGCGCCCCCTACAAATTCACCTTCACGAAAATTGCATCACCTCGGACATATGAACACCGATTTGGCTCAAATTTGACTCAGTGGTACATCTTGCAGGCCTACACCCATTCAATTGAAGAAATTTTATTTTAGCTGCATAGCGCCCCCTACAGATTTACTTATACAAAAATTTCCTTAGTTCGGACATACGAGCAATGATTTCCCTCAAATTTGAATCAGTTGTCAATCTCCCAGGCCTACACCCATTCATCAGAAGAAACTGAAATTTGGTGCTAGAGCGCCACCTGCTGAACGATGTGCATACTTCCACTGGACGTGCCCTTGGCGAGGGCCTTTAGATGCCGCTTGCGGCTTTAATTTTTTCTTTCTTTATTTTGTTTTAATTTATTTTTCTTCTCCTGCTCTTTGAGCTCAAATTTGACCCCCTGAACATTTACGAAAACTCACCAAAGTTTGCCCAAAATTCAGAAGTGCGAGAAATTTAATTTACATATGGGTTTCGTAGATGTTGGTAAAGAAATGTTGCCGCAGCGCCCCCTTGAAAAGTGGAAATGCATTACGCCAATGGGAGCACGTCCAACGTAAAGTTTGTTGTAGAGCCACGAAAATCGGTACACAGATTCATCATGAGGAGACAAACAAAAAATATTATTATGGCCACGCCCCAAAACCAACCCTTAGTCGGCCATATTGGATTGAAATTTCCAAAATGCTGAGTCTGCGTTTTCGCTGACGTCGCATTTTAACTATCTCCTCCTTGGCCGTTTGGCCGAATGAGCTCAAAATCGGTGTACAGTATCTAGAGAAGTGGGGCATCAAAAGTTAGCTGAATTTTTTGGATAGGTGTCACTGTTGTTGTGTGACGACGTCGCAAACTTTGCAAAGTTTCTTCATGAATTTACCATTACAAAAATTGCTTCAGCTCAGACATACGAACACCGATTTGGCTGAAATTTGACTCAGACGTCTATCTCCAAGGCCTACACCCATTTATTAAAAGAAATTGAAATTTCGCACTATAGCGTCCCCTACAAATGTACATTTACAAAAATGAAATCAGTTCAGACATACGAGCACCAATTTGGCTCAAATTTGACTCAGACATCTGTCTCCCAGGCCTACACCTATTTGTCAAAAGAAACTGAAATTTTGCACTACAGCGCCCCCTACAAAAATTTTTCATATTTTTTTAAAAAATTTCTTCAGTTCGGACATACGAACACCGATTTGGCTCAAATTTGACTCAGACGTCTATCTCCCAGGCCTACACCCATTTATCAGAAATATTTGAAATTCGGTGCTATAGCGCCCCATACAATTTTACCTTTACGAAAATTACTTCACGTTAGACATACAAATACCAATTTGGCTCAAATTTGAATCAGTTGTCAATCTCCCAGGCCTACACCCATTCATCAGAAGACATTGAAATTTGGTGCTAGAGTGCCACCTGCTGAACGATGGACATACTTGTACTGGACGTGCCCGTGGCGAGGGCCTTTAGATGCCGCTTGTGGCTTTAATTTCTGTCTTATTTTTCCTTCTCCTGCGCTTTGAGCTCAATTTTGACCCCTTGAACATTTACGAAAACTCACCAAATTTTGCCCAAAATTCAGAAATGCGAGAAATTGAATTTACACATAGGTTTCGTAGATGTCGGTAAAGAAATGTTGCGGCAGCGCCCCCTTGAAAAGTGGAAATTCATTGCGCCAATGGGAGCGCGTCCAACATAAAGTTTGTCGTAGAGCCACGAAAATTGGTACAGAGATTCATCATGGGGAGACAAACAAAAAATATTATTATGGCCACGCCCCAAACCCAACCCTTAGTCAGCCATATTGGATTGAAATTTCCAAATATCTGAGTCAGCGTTTTCGCTAACGTTGTACTTTAACTATCTCCTACTAAGCCGTTTGGCCAAATGAGCTCAAAATCGGTGTACACTATCTAGAGAAGTGGGGCATCAAAAGTTAGCCGAATTTTTTTGAATCGGCGTCACCGTTTTTGTGCGATGAGGTTGCAAACTTTGCAAAGTTTTTTTGAAAATTTACCATCACAAAAATTGCTTCAGCTTAGACATACGAACACCGATTTGGCTGAAATTTGACTCAGACGTCTATCTCCCAGGCCTACACCCATTTATTGAAAGAAATTGAAGTTTCGCACTATAGCGCCCCCTGCAGATGTACATTTACAAAAATAACATCAGTTCGGACATACAAGCACCGATTTGGCTCAAATTTGACTCAGACATCTGTCTCCCAGGCCTACACCTATTTGTCAAAAGAAATTGAAATTTTGCACTACAGCGCCCCCTACAAAAATTTTTAATATTTTTTTATTAAAATTGCATCAGTTCGGATATACGACCACTGATTTGGCTCAAATTTTACTCAGACGTATATCTTCCAGGCCTACACCTTTTTATCAGAAAAGTTTGAAATTTGGTGCCAAAGCGCCCCCTACAATTTTACCTTTACAAAAATTACTTCACGTTAGACATACGAACACCAATTTGGGTCAAATTTGAATCAGTTGTCAATCTCCCAGGCCTACACCCATTCATCAGAAGACATTGAAATTTTGTGCTAGAGCGCCACCTGCTGAATGATGGACATACTTGTACTGGACGTGCCCGTGGAGACGGCCTTTAGATGCCGCTTGCGGCTTTAATTTTTTAATTTTTTTTTAAATTTAATGTTTATATTTCTTTCTCCTGTGCTTTGAGCTCAATTTTGACCCCCTGAACATTTACAAAAACTCACCAAATTTTGCCCAAAATTCAGAAATGTGCAAAATTGAATTTGACATACGAACACCGATTTACCTCAAATTTCAGTCAGTTGTCAATCTCCCAGGCCTACACCCAATCATCGGAAGACATTGAAATTTGGTGCTAGAGCGCCACCTGCTGAATGATGGACATTTTTGTACTGGATGTGCCCGTGGCGAGGGCCTTTAGATGCTGCTTGCGGCTTTAATTTATTTTTGTTTCTCCTGCGCTTTGAGCTCAAACTTGACCCCCTAAACATTTACGAAAACTCACCAAAATTCAGAAATGTGCAAAATTGAATTTACATATAGGTTTCGTAGATGCCAGTAAAGAAATGTTGCTGCAGCGCCCCCTTCAAAAGTGGAAATACGTTATGTCAATGGGACCACGTCCAACGTAAAGTTTGTCGTACAGCCACGAAAATCGGTACACAGATTCATCGTCAGTAGACAAACAAAAAATATTATTATGGCCATGCACCAAAACCAACCAGAAGTCGGCCATATTGGATTGAAATTTCCAAAATGCTGAGGCAGCATTTTTGCTGACGTCATATTTGAACTATCTCCTCCTTGGCCGTTTGGCCAAATGAGCTCAGAATCTTTGTACAGGATCTAGAGAAGTGGGGCATCAAAAGTTAGCCGAATTTTTGTGATCAGTTTCACCGTTTTTGTGCAAGGAGGTCGCAAACTTTGCAAAGTTTTTTCAGAAATTTGCCTTTACAAATCTTGCTTCAGTTCGGTCATACAATCACCGATTTGGCTCAAATTTGAATTAGTTATCAATCTCCCGGGCCTACTGCCATTTATTGGAAGAAATTAAAATTTTGCACTATAGTGCCCCCGACAAAGTTATCTTTACAAAAATTGCTTCAGCTCGGACATTCAAACAACAATTTGGCTGAAATTTGAGTCAGTTGTCTATCTCCCAGGCCTAAACCCATCCATCTGAAAAATGGGAAATTTGGCTCCATAGCGCCCCCTACAATTTTATTTTTACTGTAAGTAGTTCAGTTTGGACATACGATCACCTATTTGGCTCAAATTTGAATCAGTTGCCAATCTCCCAGGCCTACACCCATTTGTCAGAAGACATTGAAAATTCACACAATAGCGCCCCCTACAATTTACCTTTACGAAAATTGCATCAGTTTGGACATACGAATACCAATTGGGCTCAAACTTGACTGAGTTGTACATCTCACAGGCCTACACCCATTCAATGGAAGGAATTGAATTTTGGCTGCATAGTGCCCCCTAAAGACTTACTTATACAAAAATTTCTCTAGTTCATACACATGAACACCTATTTACCTCAAATTTGAGTCAGTTGTCTATCTCCCAGGCCTACTCTCATTCATCAGAAGACATTAAAATTTGGTACTAGAGCACCACCTGCTGAACGATGGACATGCTTTTACTGGACGTGCCCGTGGCGAGGGCCTTTAGATGCCGCTTGCGGCCTTAATTGGCTAACGTTGCTGCTGTCTTCAGTGGGTTCTTCTGTGGGTTCTTCAGTGGGTTCTTCTATGGGTTCTTCAGTGGTTCCTGCTCAGTTCCAGTGGACTGTAGGCTGTAGATAAAGGGATTCAAGTGGATTCATCCAGACTTTCTTAGATGTGTTTCTTTTATCTCACGTTAACCCTAGTTCTGTGGTCTCCTCAGTGGTCTTTTCAATGGTGGTCTCCTCAGTGGTCTTTTCAGTGGTGGTCTCCTCAGTGGTCTTTTCAGTGGTGGTCTCCTCAGTTGTCTTTTCAGTTGTGGTCTTTTCAGTGGTGGTCTTCTTGGTGGTCTTTTCAGTGGTGGTCTTCTTGGTGGTCCAGACCTGTGAACTGGACGTGTTGGTGCAGATTAGAACTCTCCTGGTCATCTGGAACACAGGATCACTGTGAAGCCCTTCCTATCCCAGGCGCTTTATTCAGGCTCGGTTTAACTCTGGAACTGGACATTTTTAATCTGCACCAGGCTGGGAATCAGAACGAGGCAAACGCACCCAAGGGAGAACGGTACCGTTCTGTTTGAGAGTTGGACTGAGTCTGAAGCAGAGGCTGAAGAAACTGCAGAACATGTGTGTTTCAGCAGCTGTTCTGCAGATGTGTGTGTCCCATTTGAAATTTGAGGGTTTATATGTGATGGAACTGTACAGGCACTGCACTGACTACAGCCACAGTGAGGAGGTTCTACTGGGTTCTATTCTACTCTATTCTATTCTATTCTATTCTGTTTTATTCTGTTCCATTCTATTGTTTTATTCTCTTGTGTCCTCACTGAAGCATAAACGAACACATGACTTCCTTCATGGAGTTCAGATGTCCTGGATCAGGGTTCTGAACAAACCAGACTGAACCAGAACCAGACTGAACCAGAACTGGATCATGGTCAGATCAGGTCTGTTCTGATCCAGATCATCTGAACCTTTACATAGACCACTGTGGTTAGCTGTGACTGAAACAAGAATCAGATGAAATCGAATCTGTGTGTGAAACAGACTGAAACTGGGATGAGTCTGCTGTGTGTGTGTGTGTAGCTACCAGGAATTTAAAAGGGGGGGGTCAGAGGGGTCACAGGACTTGGAGACGTGGGGTCTTAATGTCAGAAGTGAATGGAAGAGGTCCAGATCAGCTTCAGTGGGTTAGGGTTAGGGTCAGTGGGTCAAGTTCAGGGTCAGTGGGTCAGGGTTAGGGTCAGTGGGTCAGGGTCAGTGGGTCAGGGTTAGGGTCAGTGGGTCAGGGTCAGTGGGTCAGGGTTAGGTTCAGTGGGTCAAGCTCAGGGTCAGTGGGTCAGGGTTAGGGTCAGGGTCAGTGGGTTAGGGTTAGGTTCAGTGGGTCAGGGTCAGTGGGTCAGAGTTAGGGTCAGGGTCAGTGGGTTAGGGTTAGGTTCAGTGGGTCAGGGTCAGTGGGTCAGAGTTAGGGTCAGGGTCAGTGGGTTAGGGTTAGGTTCAGTGGGTCAGGGTCAGTGGGTCAGGGTTAGGGTCAGTGGGTCAGGGTTAGGGTCAGTGGGTTAGGGTCAGTGGGTCAGGGTTAGGGTCAGTGGGTCAGGGTCAGTGGGTCAGGGTTAGGGTCAGTGGGTCAGGGTTAGGGTCAGTGGGTTAGGGTCAGTGGGTCAGGGTCAGTGGGTCAGGGTTAGGGTCAGTGGGTCAGTGGGTCGGGGTTAGGGTCAGTGGGTCAGGATCAGTGGGTCAGGGTTAGGGTTAGGGTCAGGGTCAGTGGGTCAGGGTCAGTGGGTCAGGGTTAGGGTCAGTGGGTCAGGGTCAGTGGGTCGGGGTCAGGGTCAGTGGGTCAGGGTCAGTGGGTCAGGGTTAGCGTCAGTGGGTCAGGGTCAGTGGGTCAGGGTTAGGGTCAGTGGGTCAGGGTCAGTGGGTCGAGGTCAGGGTCAGTGGGTCAGGGTCAGTGGGTTAGGGTTAGGTTCAGTGGGTCAGGGTCAGTGGGTCAGGGTTAGGGTCAGTGGGTCAGGGTTAGGGTCAGTGGGTTAGGGTCAGTGGGTCAGGGTTAGGGTCAGTGGGTCAGGGTTAGGGTCAGTGGGTTAGGGTCAGTGGGTCAGGGTTAGGGTCAGTGGGTCAGGGTCAGTGGGTCGGGGTTAGGGTCAGTGGGTCAGGGTCAGTGGGTCAGGGTTAGGGTTAGGGTCAGTGGGTTAGGGTCAGTGGGTCAGGGTCAGGGTCAGTGGGTCAGGGTTAGGGTCAGTGGGTCGGGGTTAGGGTCAGTGGGTCAGGGTCAGTGGGTTAGGGTCAGCGGGTCAGGGTTAGGGTCAGTGGGTCAGGGTCAGTGGGTCGGGGTTCGCGTCAGTGGGTCAGGGTCAGTGGGTCAGGGTTAGGGTCAGTGGGTCAGGGTCAGTGGGTCGAGGTCAGGGTCAGTGGGTCAGGGTTAGGGTCAGTGGGTCAGGGTTAGGGTCAGTGGGTCAGGGTTAGGGTCAGTGGGTTAGGGTCAGTGGGTCAGGGTCAGTGGGTCGGGGTTAGGGTCAGTGGGTCAGGGTCAGTGGGTCAGGGTTAGGGTTAGGGTCAGTGGGTTAGGGTCAGTGGGTCAGGGTTAGGGTCAGTGGGTCAGGGTCAGTGGGTCGGGGTTAGGGTCAGTGGGTCAGGGTCAGTGGGTTAGGGTCAGTGGGTCAGGGTTAGGGTCAGTGGGTCAGGGTCAGTGGGTCGGGGTTCGCGTCAGTGGGTCAGGGTCAGTGGGTCAGGGTTAGGGTCAGTGGGTCAGGGTCAGTGGGTCAGGGTTAGGGTCAGTGGGTCAGGGTCAGTGGGTCGGGGTTAGGGTCAGTGGGTCAGGGTCAGTGGGTCGAGGTCAGGGTCAGTGGGTCAGGGTTAGGGTCAGTGGGTCAGGGTTAGGGTCAGTGGGTCGGGGTTAGGGTCAGTGGGTCAGGGTCAGCTTCAGTCCTCCTTCTGAAGCAGGGCGGTCCAACATATGGTGGTCCGTGGACCAGACCCACCAAAGAGTCTGATGTGGTCCATGGATGAAAACTGAATGTATGAAGGATCCTGTTAGTTCAGGTTCTACATTCAGACCAGTGTGGTCTAATGTGGATTAGAACCAGGACCAGAAGAACACAACAAAACTATAAAGAATGACAAACACAAATATTTGTTTTAGTGTGAAATATAAAATTATTACAAAATCTTTGCATTTCTGAACTCACCGCTGCCTTTGTCTGGTTTGTTCTCTTCAGGGCTCGTCGAACATGGGCGCAACTGGACCGCCATCGCCAAAATGGTGGGAACCAAAAGTGAAGCGCAGTGTAAGAACTTCTACTTCAACTACAAGAGACGCCACAACCTGGACAACCTGCTGCAGCAGCACAAGCAGGTAAAGGCCCCACCCACATGCAGCCCTGCCTCCATGCAGCCACGCCTCTGCCCCCTGGGCTCAGGCTGTCGCTCAGCTCTAAGGATGTGGATACACACTAAATCCATACCCGAAGCCCTTTGCCCATACCTGAAGCCCCCTGCCCATACCTGTAGCCCCTTGCCCATCCACTGAAGCCCCCTGCCCATACCTGAAGCCCCCTGCCCATACTTGAAGCCCCCTGCCCATACCTGAAGCCCCCTGCCCATACCTGAAGCCCCCTGCCCATACTTGAAGCCCCCTGCCCTACCCGAAGCCCCCTGCCCATACCCGAAGCCCCCTGCCCATACCTGAAGCCCCCTGCCCTACCTTAAGCCCCCTGCCCATACCTGAAGCCCCCTGCCCTACCTGAAACCCCCTGCCCATAACTGAAGCCCCCTGCCCATACCTGAAACCCCCTGCCCATACCATACCATACAGCAGTAGTCCCCAGCCCCTGGTCCCCGGATCGGTACTGGTCCGAGGATCATTTGGTACCGGGCCTCAGAAAAAAAATTGTAGTTAATATTAAAGCATTTTTATCCATTAGTCTTGCAGAGATTTTATTTTGAAAAGCAACCATTTCCTCCCTCGCCTCACAACTGCTAGACTCTGATGTGCCATTTCATGAATCAGTAGAAACACAAGCTAAAGAAATTAGCCAAAAAGTAAATTCACTGGAAACTGTCTCGGGAAGAAACGAGGAAACGATGGGTCTGCAGAAGGGTCACAGACTGAAGGGTCACAGACTGAAGGGTCACAGACTGCAGAAGGGTCACAGACTGAAGGGTCACAGACTGCAGAAGGGTCACAGACTGCAGAAGGGTCACAGACTGTAGAAGGGTCACAGACTGAAGGGTCACAGACTGAAGGGTCACAGACTGTAGAAGGGTCACAGACTGAAGGGTCACAGACTGTAGAAGGGTCACAGACTGAAGGGTCACAGACTGCAGAAGGGTCACAGACTGAAGGGTCACAGACTGAAGGGTCATAGACTGTAGAAGGGTCACAGACTGAAGGGTCACAGACTGTAGAAGGGTCACAGACTGAAGGGTCACAGACTGTAGAAGGGTCACAGACTGAAGGGTCATAGACTGTAGAAGGGTCACAGACTGAAGGGTCATAGACTGTAGAAGGGTCACAGACTGAAGGGTCACAGACTGCAGGGTCACAAACTGAAGGGTCACAGACTGCAGGGTCACAAACTGAAGGGTCACAGACTGAAGGGTCACAGACTGCAGAAGGGTCACAGACTGAAGGGTCACAGACTGCAGAAGGGTCACAGACTGCAGAAGGGTCACAGACTGCAGAAGGGTCACAGACTGAAGGGTCACAGACTGAAGGGTCACAGACTGTAGAAGGGTCACAGACTGAAGGGTCACAGACTGTAGAAGGGTCACAGACTGAAGGGTCACAGACTGCAGAAGGGTCACAGACTGAAGGGTCACAGACTGTAGAAGGGTCACAGACTGAAGGGTCACAGACTGCAGAAGGGTCACAGACTGAAGGGTCACAGACTGAAGGGTCATAGACTGTAGAAGGGTCACAGACTGAAGGGTCACAGACTGTAGAAGGGTCACAGACTGAAGGGTCACAGACTGTAGAAGGGTCACAGACTGAAGGGTCATAGACTGTAGAAGGGTCACAGACTGAAGGGTCACAGACTGTAGAAGGGTCACAGACTGAAGGGTCACAGACTGTAGAAGGGTCACAGACTGAAGGGTCATAGACTGTAGAAGGGTCACAGACTGAAGGGTCACAGACTGCAGGGTCACAAACTGAAGGGTCACAGACTGCAGGGTCACAAACTGAAGGGTCACAGACTGCAGGGTCACAGACTGCAGGGTCACAGACTGGCTCAGTTCCAGGTTCCTCAGGTCCTACAGTGACACCCCAGCTCCTCCAGACTGCTCCTGCACATCCGTCCATGTTTGAGTCCAGTTCAAACCTGTGTTGGTTCTGGACTCCAGTCAAACAGAATCTGCAGATATCTCCACTAAAGCCCTGAAAGTCCTTCTGTTTCCATCCTCATATCTTTGTGTGTCTGGGTTTTCTGTGATGATGAATTACCAGTAGCAGACTGGATCATCAGCCCCAGATGGGACCGTCTAGTTCCAGTTAAACCAGTCCAGGGTTCCACTGGTTCTGCATTAGGGTGGGTTAATATTCTGCTGTAGAATCAGTGGAACTGTCTGATCCACAGTGGAAGTGTTTCAGATCACATGCTCTGAACTGACAGAGGGTTTTGTTATTGGAACCCCCGCACCTCTACCCGGTCCGCAGAAAATTTTCATGCATGAAACTGGTCCGTAGTACAAAAAAGGTTGGGGAGCACTGCCATACAGTAATGATCCAGTGGAGCCCCCTGCCCATAACCCCTAACCTATGCAGACACTCTGTGCATGTAGTCCACATATGGACACTGAAGGTACCGGTGCAGTCTGTCTGGGACCAGCGGGTCACATGGGTCCGTCTGTCCGTCCGCACTCTACTCTGGTGGTCACTGTGCTCTGTCTGTTTCCCAGGATTCCCGGCGGGCCCGTGCTGATAGGCCTGAAGGTGAAGGTCTGGCCACAGCATCACCTGATGATGATGAAGACAACGCAGATGACAGCGAAGGTCAGGACGAACACACACACACACACACACACACAGAATGTGTACTGCTTCAGTGTCCTCGGCAGGACAGAAACCATTAGCATTAGCTTTAACACACACACACACACACACACACACACACTGAATGAACTGGTTCAGTGTCTTTAGCAGGACAGAAACCATTAGCATTAGCACATGCTCACGTTCCCTTGGTCTGACCCCGCAGTAGGTTCGGTTCTAGGTCAAATGTTAAATGTGTCAGTGCGTATTTTGTTCTCTTTTGGTAGAAGGGTGTTCGTGTAGGAGTTGAACACTGTTTATTATGGGATGGATTTAGTGGATGGATCAGAATTTAAACAATCAGACACAAATGAACAACTGTTGAATTCAGACCAAAAACAGACAGTATGGACATAAACCAACACACCATCAAATCTATGAACACATGAAGTGACCAGGCCTGTGGTCATGTGATTTCAGAGTCAGCTGATTCAGGTGTCAGATTTATCACATTTAAAGACACTGGAGCTCAGTGTCATTAAACGAAGCCTTTTTTATTTCAGCTGTTCCATGTGCACTTCTACTGGAGTTCAGTTTTATTATGAAGCAAGTGTTTGGCTCCTCCCACTGTGGCGTTCCTAATGTTGTTGTTGACTGTAACCCAGTGGGCTTTAGTGCTGATCCGGTGCAGACCTGATCCAGTGCAGACCTGATCCAGTGCAGACCTGATCCTAAACGTCCTCTGAGTTCAAAGGGACGTCTGCCATGACTGTGGATTATTTAATGAGAGGGGCAAAAAAGGATCAAATGGAAAAAAGCAGCGAGCGGAGGACCAGATAAGAGCCATGAAGTACCAGTGACGAGCAGGGCGCCTGTTTCATAAGCGCTGTGGGCTTTGAAGACTCCAGAAGGCTGCTCTGTGAACAGATCCACTCGTCTGAACCCCCCCCATGGAGGATGGAAACACTGTTCCTCCTGCCCCGTTCCTCCTGTTCATGTTGGATTAGATGTGTCAGTGTTTGGTACAAAAACAATTTGATGTGACTCCACTTCCTCAAATAGCGGTGGAGGGAGGGGAGGGAGAGGATTGTGGGGATGGAGGGGACGGTGGAGAGGGAGGGGACAGAGGGGAGGGAGGGGACAGAGGGAGGGAGGGAGGGGACGGTGGCGGGTCACAGGGTTCTTCTGCGTTTGTTTGTCTTTGTCTCAGCGCCGTTGAAGCCGTCGTCCTCATCGCGTCAGTGGCTGAAGTTTCCCCGTCGACGTTCACATCTCTGATTTTGGTTTGATCCATTTAATGCATCGGATCCACCATCTGGACCAGCATCGCCATGGCAACAGCTGCAGCGGTAGACAATATACCAGCGAGCAGACGCAGGCAGAGACAAACTGAACCCACATGAACCAGAACCAGGCCTAGATTAGACCCACATGAACCAGAACCAGAACCAGGCCTAGATTAGACCCACATGAACCAGAACCAGAACCAGGCCTAGATTAGACCCACATGAACCAGAACCGAGCCTAGGGTTAGACCCGGGTTTCAGTCAGTGACCGGACCTGGAGCGGCGCTCTGGTACAGGTAACCATGGTAACAGGGTTTGGGTTGACATGTGTTGGTTCTTCTTGTGACACTCCACCAGGTGGCGACAACAGCTCAGATACAGAGAGCGCCCCATCCCCCTCTCAGGCCGACGCCCCCAAGTCAGGTGACTGTAAAAGAGCGGACGGCGCTGCCACGGGGGACGCTGTGTCCTTGGACCAGGACAAAGGTCTGGCCAGCGCCAACGGGAAGGCCTCGGAGGCGTCCTACGGCCAACTCTGTGTCAAGGAGGAGAAGAGCCCTGAGAGCGAGAGCGCGTCCCAGGAGGACAAAGTGCGGGCGGCGTCCTACAGCGTCCACCCCAAAACGGAGCCGCAGGACGTGGACGTGAAGGCCGCGGACATCCAGGTGAAGGTGGAGCCGGAGGTCAAGGACAGAGGAGACAAAGGGGACGGAGGAGACAGGCAGAGGGAGCTGCACTCAGAGGACGACGACTCCAGTGCCACCTGCAGCGCCGACGAGGACGTGGAGGCGGAGCCTGACAGGCAGAGGTGGGCCTTAGGTTTATCAGTGGGGGGGGGTTAATACTGCCTTCAGGTGCTGTTTGTAACATGAGTCCATATGTTGTCTTCAAGTGTTGTAGTAAACACAAACACACTAGAATAGAATACAATAGAAAACATTTGTCTAATGTCTTCAAAAATATAATTTAGGTCTAATTTTATGCTGAAAGGTCTTCTATGGAAGTAAATCTGTCTCATCAGATTTCGAATAATAAAAGCCACTGAATTTCTAGCACTGATTGTATTTGCACTGAAATTAGTTATCTGAATTTTTTCCGGTGTCACATGACCAACCTAACATAACTTGATTGGCTGGCTGTCGGTTCGACTTGAAATAGAATCATTGCTTAATCCTTGGTGTCCTGGATGTGTGATCGGAATTTTTTGCTTCTGAATTTTTTATTCTAAATTTATGAACATAGTAAAATTGAGAGACAAAAAATTCAGATACTTAACTTCAGTGCAAAAAAATTCAGTGGTAGAAATTCAGTGGCTTTGATGATTAAAAATCTGATGAGACAGATTTACTTTCATAGTCTTCACAGCTCCTGAGTGGCCACAAACCTGGTTTAAACCTGGTTTAAACCTGTGTTAAACCTGGTTTCTTCTCTTCTAACCTTCAGGATCTACTCCATGGAGAAGCCGTCTCTGCTCAGTCCTCCGTCCTCCGTCCTGGTTTCTTCACCCAAACAAACTCAGCTGAACATCCAGCAGCTGCACCAGCGGGCGGCCACCATCCCCCCCATGGTGAGTGTCCACACACACTATATTTCCAACAGTATTCCCTCTCCTGCTTTGACTCCCATATGAATTTCAGTGCCATCCCATTCCTAGTCTATGGGTTCAGTATGACGTGGCTCCACCCTTTGCAGCTCTAACAGCTTCAACTCTTCTGGGAAGGCTGTCCACAAGGTTTAGGAGTGTGTTCATGGGAATTTGGGACCATTCTTCCAGAAGCGCATTTGTGAGGTCCCACACTGATGTTGGACAGAAGGCCTGGCTCTCAGTCTGCGCTCTAATTCATCCAAAGGTGTTCTATGGGGTTGAGGTCAGGACTGTGTGCAGGCCAGTCCAGTTCATCCACACCAGACTCTGTCCTCCATGTCCAAATGGACCTTGCTTTGTGCACTGGTGCACAGTCATGTTGGAAGAGGAAGGGGCCGGCTCCAAACTGTTCCCACAAAGTTGGGATCCCCAACAACATTCCCAGTTCCTTTCACTGGAACTAAGGGGCCCAGCCCAGCTCCTGAAAAACAACCCCACACCATAATCCCCCCTCCACCAAACTTTACACTAGGCACAATGCGCTCCCACAAGTATCGTTCTCCTGGAGACCGCCAAAGCCAGACCCGTCCATCAGATCGCCAGATGGAGAAGTGTGATTGGTCAGTCCAGAGAAGGCTCCTCCCCTGCTCTACAGTCCAGTGGCGGTGTGCTTTACACCACTGCATCCACCGCTTTGCATTGCACTTGCTGATGTATGGCTCGGATGCGGCCGCTCGGCCACGGAAACCCATTCCATGAAGCTCTGTGCGCACTGTTCTGGAGCTAATCTGAAGGACACATGAAGTTTGGAGGTCTGTACCATTGACTCTGCAGACAGTCGTCCACCTCTTCGCACTCTGCGCCTCAGCATCCGCTGACCCCGCTCAGTCAGTTTCCGTGGCCTACCACTGCGTGGCTGAGTTGCCGTCGTTCCCAAACACTTCCACTTTCTTATAATCCAGCTGACAGCTGACTGTGGAATATTTAGGAGCCAGGAAATGTCACCACTGGATTTGTTTCACAGGTGGCATCCTATCACAGTTCCACGCTGGAATTCACTGAGCTCCTGAGAGAGACCCATTCTGTCCCAAATGTTTGTAAAAGCAGTCTGCATGCCTAGGGCTGGATTTAATACACCTGTGGACATGGAAGGGACTGGAACAGCTGAGTCTGAGGATTGGGATGGGGGAGACATGACTTTTGGTAATATAGTGTACGTACGTCCACCTCTGATTAGACACACAGGACAGGTTCTAAACGTCCCACAGTTCTCCACTGTGATCAGATGCTGCAGATGTTTGGTCTGTGTTCCGGTTCCTTTCTTCATGTCTGCTTCTTCTTGGTTCTTCTTCTTCTTGGTTCTTCTGCTTCTTCTTCTTGGTTCTTCTGCTTCTTCTTCTACTTCTTGGTTCTTCTTCTGCTTCTTCTTGGTTCTTCTGCTTCTTCTTCTTCTTGGTTTTTCTGCTTCTTGGTTCTTCTTCTTCTTGGTTCTTCTTCCGCTTCTTCTTGGTTCTTCTTTTTCTTGGTTCTTCTGTTTCTTCTTCTTCTGCTTCTTCTTCTTGGTTCTTCTTCTGCTTCTTCTTCTGCTTCTTCTTCTTCTTGGGTCTTCTTGGTTCTTCTTCTGCTTCTTCTTCTGCTGCTGCTTCTTCTTCTTTTTCTTCTTCTTCTCCTTCTTCTTCTTCTGCTTCTTCTTCTGTTTCTTCTTCTGCTTCTTCTGGTGCAGGTGTCCGGTCCGTTCGGCCCTGGCTCCGTCTCCATCAGTGGCTTTGCCATGCTGCAGCACCAGATTAAGGCGGTGCACGAGTCTGCGCATCAGGAGGACAAACAGCGGCAGGACCAGGACCTGGAGCGGAGACCCCCCTTCAACACTCGCAGCCCCACCATCCTGGACCGGGACGGTAGGAACATGCCCCCCCCCAAGTCAGACCCCCCTATCCTGGACCCAGACGGTAGGGACCCCCCCAGTCAGACCCCCCTATCCTGGACCCAGACGGTAGGGACCCCCCAAGTCAGACCTCCCAATACTGGACCGAGATATTGAACCTATATATTATGATTATGTATTGAACCTGGATATGTAACCTGTGATTTCCGTCTGTCCTCAGTCCTCCACCCGCCCAACCAGCTGGTCCAGAACATGGCCGACGGGGTCCGGGTGACCTTCAGCAGACCCAGTCGCCCCCCCAACATTCCCTCTCCTCCTCCACTCATTCCAACCACCAAACCCACGGACAAGCCCTCCTTCATCCAAGGGGGGTCCATTTCCCAGGTACCAGAACCAGAACCACAACAAGGTGGACTCTGTGACCAACCTCAGATCACCTATTCTAAACGAGTCTAGTCTAATCCAGTCCAGTCTAGTCTAGTCTAATCCAGTCCAGTCTAGTCTAGTCTAATCCAGTCCAGTCTATCTTTATCCAGTCCAGTCTAGTCTTGTCTAGTCTAGTCTAGTCTAGTCTAGTCTAATCCAGTCCAGTCCAGTCTAGTCTATTCTAGTCTAGTCTAATCTAGTCCAGTCTAGTCTTATCCAGTCCAGTCTAGGCTTATCCAGTCCAGTCCAGTCTAGTCTAATCCAGTCCAGTCTAATCTAATCCAGTCCAGTCTAGTCTAATCCCGTCCAGTCTAGTCTAATCCAGTCCAGTCCAGTCTAGTCTATTCTAGTCTAGTCTAATCTAGTCCAGTCTAGTCTTATCCAGTCCAGTCTATTAATCCAGTCCAGTCTCATCTAGTCTAGACTAATCCAGTCCAGTCTAGTCTAATCCAGTCCAGCCTAGTCTAGTTCAACCCAGTCCAGTCCAGTCTGGTCTAATCCAGTCCAGTCCAGTCCAGTCTTGTAGTTGTCTTCTGCTCTAATCCCTCCCTCCCTCCTTTCGTCGGTCTTCGTCCTCAGTTCTTTCATCAGTGACTGTTGGTGACCTGTTGTGGGTTCTTGGTCTTTCACAGGGGACCCCCGGTACGTACCTGCCGTCCCACGCCGTCTACGGCCCCGAGGGGACCAAGAGTTCTGCCGGGTCCATTTCACTGGGTCTGCCCAGACAGCAGGACCCCAACAAACCTGGTAACACAACGCACCTGACCTCTGACCCCTGGGTTTGACCTCTGACCCCTGGGTTTGTAGTTTAATCTGACCCCAGGGTTTGACCTCTGACCCCAGGGTTTGACCTCTGACCCCTGGGTTTGTAGTTTCATCTGACCCCAGAGTTTGACCTCTGACTCCTGGGTTTGTAGTTTGACCTCTGACCCCTGTGTTCGACCTCTGACCCCTGTGTTTGTGTGCTTTCTGTTGTGCAGGGGCTGCAGTTCCATCCCTTCAGGACACTCGGGGGAACCCTGCGAAGGTGGGCGAGGGTCTGCCATACAGAGGATCCATCACTCATGTAAACAGTTTGTATTGCTCATCAGTCACATCTGATCTGCAGTAGAATGGAAGCGCACACAAACATCAGCTGTCAGTGCACGGTTCACTTGGCTTTATTGTCATGTTTGTGTTTTGCCCCCCCCCCCCCCCCCCCCCCAGGGCACCCCTGCCCTCCCCCAGTCCAGCATTGCCGCCGACCTGTTGAAGGGAACCATTGCCAAACTGGCCACGGAGGATCTGAGTGGACCGGACAAGGCCAGGATCATCTATGAAGGAAAGAGTGGACACATCCTGTCCTACGACGGTATGACAGCGCCCCTACTGTCCACAGGTGGAACTGTTGTACCACAGCGGCTGATCAGACCAATATTTGTTCAGATTTTAGTCATTTTGAATATGATAGTCTTAGAATCACATTACTATGTCCAGAACACTTTGGACATAGTCTGTTGGACAAATGCAACTACAAAAATGACCACATCTAGAACTCAAGGATCCAAACAGGTCAACGCACTAGTTATCTTTTATTTTATCTTCAGCTCGGTGCGAATGTGCCTGAAGAACAACACGTGGCTTCCATTTTTTTTGGGATAAAACTCTGGGCCTGATTTACTCAGATCGCACAGAACGGGTATAAATTTACTTGCTCACGCTAAAAAATGCATGTGTTATTGATTTGTGTGTCACAGGTGATAACAAAATGACCCTTCAAAGTGTTTGAAGTGGACTTTAAATGTGTGTGAACGCTGCGTGTGGACGATAAATGAAGTTGTTTTCATCCGATATTTACACTAAACTTGGATCCGTTTGTCTCCAAAGCCATTAAAAACCCACGAGAAAACACCCGAAGCCCCAGAACCGGCCACGAGCTGAAGCGGACCTTCGACATGATGGAGGGGGCGCCCATGGGCCGGGGCCACCCGGGCCGGGAGGGGGCACTGTTTGAGGGTAAGTCCGTTGGATTCAGCAGTTGAATGTTCTAACGCTGCTATTGGACGACCCGTCTGTGACGTCATCTGCTTCACAGGTCTGATCAGCAGAGCCAGAGAAGGTCTCCATGGCGACAAGGAACGACCATTAATCACCGGATCCATCATGCAGGGTACATCACTGAAAACTACCCATAATTTCCCCGTGGCGTCACACTGGGAACTGTTCAGTAGTAAGATCAAACCGACCCTTTAAATATTTCAGGGACTCCGAGAACCTCAGCTGAGGCCTACGAAGACACCCTTAAATACGGGAAGCAGATCAAGCGTGAGAGCCCACCCATCCGCTCGCTGGAGGGCGGCATCGTCAAAGGGAAGCCCTACGACGGCGTCAACACCATCAAAGAGATGGGACGCTCCATCCACGAAATCCCCCGCCAGGACCAGTCGGCCCAGGACTGCTGCAAGACGCCGGAGCTGCCGGAGCGCCGGGGGATGGAAGGACCCATGTCTCAGGTAAACGTCCGATCGGAACCCACCCACAGCTAGTGAACATGGTCTACGGGGCAGACTCTAATGCTGACCCTCCGTTTGTCCCAGATTCACCCCAACATTAAACACAACGTCAAGTCCCTGATCACCAGCCCGTCCAAGCTGCCCCACGCCATGCCCCAGCTGGAGGCCATGGAGCGGGCCAAGTACGAGGATGGTGCCAAAGCGGTGCGCCACACCTCTGTGGTCAATTCCACCGCCTCCGTCCTGCGTTCCACCCACCAGGAGGCCAAGGCCCAGCTCAGCCCAGGCATGTATGAGGACACCAACGCCCGCAGGACGCCCGTCAACTACAGCACCAACCCAGTGTCCAGGGGCTCCCCCATGTTAGGACGAGCTGCAGAAGGTACCCGCAGAACCTGGACCAACACAGACCTGGACCGACTAGAACCTGGACCAACACAGACCTAGACCAATAATATACACCTGGACTGACCAGAACCTGGACCAACCAGAAACTGGACCAACACACACTGATATTTCAGCTTTATTGTTGTTCTGAAGCTTGATTTTCAACATACATGTCCTGTTTGTGTAAATGTTGGTGTTTGTGTCTCCTGGAGGTTCTAATGCCACGTTTCCACTATGTGGTATCAACTCGACTCGGCCCGTCCTTTTTGCATTTCCATTATGAAAAAGGACCTGGAATCTGGTACTTGGTACTAGTTTTTTGGTATCACCTCCACTGAGGTTCCAGGACTGGGGACCAGATACTAAAAGGTGACATGTAAACACTTCAGACCACTGATTGGTCAGAGTCGTCTGTGTGACCCGCCCTTTTACAAAAACAGATGCAGAAGTTGACAGTAAATCTGTCAGTAGGTGAATCCACATGATGACAGTCTGTAAAACCACACCATGGTTTGTCCAGGAGGTTCAGACGGAAAAATTCAGCATGAGTTTGACGAAACAACACGCAACGAGTGAGTTTATCAGCAAATCTGAGCAGACAACACAGAAGTAACGCATCGCATCATTGTGATGTCCAGGTACTGTAAAGTGGGTAGTATCCTGGAATGGAAACAGTCTGGAATAGGACCTGGTACCAGAGCCGAGTCGAGTCGAGCCAGTTCCACATAGTGGAAACACGGCATAAGTCTGTTTGTGTCTCCTGGAGGTTCTAATTCTGTTTGTGTCTCCTGGAGGTTCTAAGTCTGTTTGTGTCTCCTGGAGGTTCTAAGTCTGTTTGTGTCTCCTGGAGGTTCTAATTCTGTTTGTGTCTCCTGGAGGTTCTAATTCTGTTTGTGTCTCCTGGAGGTTCTAAGTCTGTTTGTGTCTCCTGGAGGTTCTAAGTCTGTTTGTGTCTCCTGGAGGTTCTAAGTCTGTTTGTGTCTCCTGAAGGTTCTAAGTCGGTTCAACATGAAAGGAAGAGTTCAATGACACCCACTCAGAGGGACTGTATCCCAGCCAAGTCTCCAGTGTTGGGGGGCGACCCCGTGGCGTCCCACAGCCCCTTTGACCCCCACCACCGGCCCGTGGTTCCTGGGGAGGTGTACCGAGGCCACCTGCCCCCCCACCTGGACCCCCTGACCTTCCACCGGGTCCTGGATCCGGGTAGGCACTCGTTCACAGTCATAGATCGTCGTCACGCTTGGGTGTCTCCTTCTCTTCTGCTCATCCTTGTTTGTTTTTCCGTGTCTTTTCCATCCAGCGGCGTTCATGTTTCCCCGCCAACCGTCGCCCACCGGTTACCACAACACCTACCAGCTGTACACCATGGAGAACACGCGGCAGACCATCCTCAATGACTACATCACCTCCCAGCAGATGCAGGTCATCCCTCGGCCCGATGTGGCCCGAGGCTTGTCGCCACGGGAACAGCCGGTCGCCATCCCGTTCCCGGCGGGAGCTCGAGGTATGGCCAACCCTCCCGTGCCTGCGCCGCCTGCAGGGGGGCGGGGCTGTAGTGTGCTTGTGAAGTAGTGGCTACCTTTTCCAGACGCCCAGAAGCAAATGACCTAGACAAATTCTCTGATTTGCTCTCTATTATGACGGCTGCATCTGATTGGCTCCTGCTCGGTCCAGACCGTGCTTTGCTAGTGGTCGCCTCTTAAAGTTGACCACTCCTCCACTGTTGTTGCAGCCCTGTTGCTTGTGTAACTGACTGACGGTGATGGGTTCCAGCTGAGTGTATACGCTGTTCACACATTTGGCTTGTTGTTGTTTGACCGCTGGCCCTTTGCTTCTGTCTGTAAAAGGGATTATTGATCTAGCCCAGATGCCTCCAACTCTCCTGTTGCCTCACCCTGGGGGAACAGGTACTCCCACTTTGGAACGCGTCGCCTACCTCCCTGGAGCTCAGCCCCCTTTCCCTCCTAGGGCTTTCAACCCATCCTCCATTCCGCCAGGTGAGGACCCTTCCTCCCCCGTTCTAACCCGTCTTCCCTCCCCTCCATGTTCTTCGCTGGTCTTTAAAGGTGCCGAAGACTTTCGTGACCAATTTTTCATCGGATCTGTCAAACCTCCATCATATCCTCAGTATCATTTGTCTGTTAGTCTGTCTGTCATTACTCAGCTGAATCTCTTGCATTACGGTGAACAGTTTCTTATGCCACGTTTCCACTACATGGAACCGACTCGACTCGACTGGTCTGGTACCAGGTCCTATTCCAGACCGTTTCCATTACAGGATACTACTGACTTAAGAGTACCTGGATGTCATAGCCATGCAGTGCATTACTTCTGTGTCGTCTGCTCAGAGTCGCTGATAAACTCGCTCATTATGTGTTGTCTCATCAAACTCATGCTGAATTTTTACGTCGGCCACCAAAGACTGAACCTCCGACCATGTTGTAGTTTTTCAGACTGTCATCGTGTGGATTAATCTACTGCTACATTTATTGTAAACTTCTGCATCTGTTTTTTGTAAAAGGGCGGGTCACAGAGATGACTCTGACCAATCAGTGGTCTGCAGTGTTTACACGTCACCTTTTAGTATCTGTTCCCCAGTCTTGGAACCTCAGCGGAGGTGATACCAAAAAACTAGTACCAGATACCAGATTCCAGGTCCTTTTTCGTAATGGAAACACAAAAAGGTGAGTTGAGTCGAGCCGGTACCACGTAGTAGAAATGGGGCATTAGTTCCATCCACCATTAACAAAATGTGTGTTTACAAACAGAGCTGGGAGGTAACTCGAGCATCTGAGGAATTTTGTTGCGATGTGTATTGTGGGAAACAGAGGTTCACGCAGCCGCCTGACAGCAGCAGCTGCTAAAGACACGATGCAGAAACAGCAGGAGCTCCCTTCCCTCTATGCATATTCCCCCAGCCGTTTCCGTGCGTTTGTTTCATCCATATAATATCATAAGGTTGTACTGCCGCTGCAGGTGGCTGCGCAAACCTCCCTTTCCCACAATGCACATCGCAACAAAATTCCTCAGATACCCAGTTCCCTCCCAGCTCTGTTTGTAAACACAAGGTTTGTTTGTGGTGGATGGAACTAAGAAACTGTTAAACATGAGGAAGAGATTCAGCTGAGGAATGACACAAAGACAAACAGATTACTGATACTGAGGATATGACTGAGGTTTGACCGATTTGAGGAAAAACTGGTCATGAAAGTCTCCCGCACCTTTAAGAGTGTGGCGCCGAACCAGCCGAGCTCCGAAAGGTCCGTTTGACCGCCACTCAGGAAATGTGTAGCGACAGGAGGGACGCATTTAACAAACAAACACATCTGACTGTCGGATGACGCTAGCGAGTCCACGTTGAGCAGGGGTGTGTTTGGAGAACGTCTAGAATAGGGACGTCAAACGCATGGGAGTTCAGGTTCCACATTCAGACCAACAGCAGGGTTCCAGTGGGTCTAAGAAAGTCTAAACCCTCCTATTAGCCAACACATTTTACCCCACACACACACACACACACACACACACCCCCCTCCCAAACTCTGCACACATACACACACACATACACACACAGATAAATTAGCTGGGCCTCAGACAGACCCCAGAGGAACACCAGTCTGTGTTCAACACATTGAACAAACATCATCAGGATCATGTTATGCTTCAACAGTTTTCTTCATCAAATTAAGAAAAGTCATGAAATATGAAGAAAAAATAAATAAAAGTCAACTTTTATTTTTTAAATGATAAACATTAAATGGGATAATAAGAGGGTTTAAGTGTGTGCTTTTAAAACCTTCTTAAAGTCTTCCAGAGGTCTTCCATTTGATGTGGTCGGTCCTCACTTCTGTTTCCATAAACTTCTTTTCACTTTTGTGTGATAAACCAGTTTCACTCCGACCGAAAAACCACCTCAGCAGCGCAAAAACTTTTCAGCCAAAAAATTAGAGTTTTGGCCAAATTGTCGGTTTTCTATTTGGCAAATTTTTATGTGCCAGTTCTTTTCACCCACTCAGAGGGTCAGTGTTAAAGGGACTGTTATTTGTAGTTTATTGTGTTCTTCTGGTCCTGGTTCTGATCCACTTTAGCTCATACTGGTCTGAATGTAGAACCTGAACTCAATTGTTTTGAACATCATTTCTTATTGTTCATGTGTTCAGTGTTATTTTTCTATTTGGCACATTCGTCCCATTGGACCAGATTGGACTGGATCAGACCGGATCGGACCGTTTGGCGACCCGTTTTGGTCCACGGCCCGTATGTTTGACAGCCCTGTTGTAGGATGAACAGGTGGAACCAGGCCTTAGACAGACCCATATGGAACCAGGCTTTAGACAGACCCATGTGGAACTAGGCTTTAGACAGACCCATGTGGATCTGTTTCCTGCCTCAGTTCTATAACAGTTTGTAGAAGTGGGTCAGTCCAGAACATAAACCCATCCTAAAATATCCTCCACACATGACAACCTTCAACACTGATGAGATCCACTACAGAACCAGATCCACTACAGAACCCCTGGGCAGCTGTTCTCTGACAGTTCTGCAGATCCATGAAGTCCTTTCATATGAATAGTGTTGGTTCACTTGGTGGATGTGCAGATTCTGAGACACTTTTTTTTTTCTTGTAACACTTTTTCAATAACTCAATAACTCTTAATTTAACACTTTAACCCTTTAAATGGCATGTTTGGAATGGAAACAAACTGTATTTTTTATGCAAAAAATACAATATTTCCAATATTCTACATAAAAATCTTATTTATTCATTTATTTGTTATTTGTTTATTAGTTCCTTCTGTCATCTGTCAGTGATTCACTCCAACACTGGTTCATATTCTGATTATTTTTGGTTCTAGGTTAAAGGTTAAATGTGTTCGTGTGTATTTTGTACTCATTTGGTAGAAGGGTGTTAGAGTAGGAATTTAACACTGTTATTTAAATAGAATTTGACACAAATGAACAAGTGTTGAATTCAGACCAAAACCAAATGGTGTCAAATCCAGGGTTCATTCAGGTGCGTTGAACTTTAACTCTGTGACGGTGTGATTTATTTAGTTTGAATCTAAACTCCAGACCAAAAAAACAAGAAAATGAACCCTTTATGTCATAAAGTCAGGTCCATGTGTCCTCAGGTGGACTCCAGCTCCAGTTGGATCTCTGGTTTGGATGAGCTAAAAATGACCCTTAAAAGGGTTTGAATCTGACCTAGAACGTGTGTGTGTGTGTGTGTGAACCCTGAAATCCCTCTGGTCTAACTCTGCTCTGGTGTTTTTACTCTGCTGACCTGGACACCACAGAGTTAAGTCCAGTTCAAACCCAGACTCTGGAATGGGGGTCACTCTGGATCCTTCTAAGGGGCCGTTTACACGGCGTTGGATTCAGTCGACTCCGGGAAGAGTTCATGGCGGATTAGCCTTCTGTTAACATGGAAACGGTGCCTAGAGTGCCTGAATCCGGAAACTTTTGATACCAGAGTCCAGGGTGGAACGTTATCGATAGGCTCCGCATTTCAGCTCCGTGTTAACGCGAATCGGAGCGTTCCGGGGTAAAATATGACGTAACCGCATGCGCGCGCAGCCAAGAACTGCCAGTTAACCCACTCCGGGCCAGTTGGTGGCGGTAATGCGCCTCCAAGCTGGTTTGCCAGCCTCTATGACACAATAAAGCTGCAGAAAAAGAAGGAACAACCACAACAACAATGGCCGGTTTCAGAACAACATACGTGCTGCTAACTGTGCTCAGCTCGTCTGTCCAGACAAAGAAGTCCTGCGTCTTTGTACGACCACTCGCCATTGTTGTTTGTAAATAGTGTTGTCCGCCTCTTCTTCTTCTTCTTCTTCTCATTTAAAGGCTGTCTAAACTGGAAATCATTTGTGCGCAGGCGCGTGTTTTACCGCCACTGTTTCCCTACAGCTCTACATCGCCAGCTACTGGTCTGGCATGGCCACTACAGCGTATTCAGCCGTCCTCGCGGACTCATGTTAACGCAGATCGTTATCATAGCGGCTTCGTCTTAACGCGGAATGATTTTATAACGCAAAGGAGAAATCTTTGCGGAATTAGATCCTAGTGTTGCCGTGTAAACGTACCCTAAGTCCCATTCAGGTGTTCTGGGTACAGTGGGCTGGTCCTGGACTGGGTCTGGTGGATCCTCTGGGTCTGGTGGATCCTACTGGCCTGGGTCTGGTGGATCCTCCTGGTCTGGGTCTGGTGGATCCTTGTGGCCTGGGTCTGGTGGAACCTCCTGGTCTGGGTCTGGTGGATCCTCGTGGCCTGGGTCTGGTGGATCCTCCTGGTCTGGGTCTGGTGGATCCTCGTGGCCTGGGTCTGGTGGATCCTTGTGGCCTGGGTCTGGTGGATCCTACTGGCCTGGGTCTGGTGGATCCTACTGGCCTGGGTCTGGTGAATCCTCCTGGTCTGGGTCTGGTGGATCCTTGTGGCCTGGGTCTGGTGGATCCTCCTGGTCTGGGTCTGGTGGATCCTTGTGGCCTGGGTCTGGTGGATCCTCCTGGTCTGGGTCTGGTGGATCCTTGTGGCCTGGGTCTGGTGGATCCTCCTGGTCTGGGTCTGGTGGATCCTTGTGGCCTGGGTCTGGTGGATCCTCCTGGTCTGGGTCTGGTGGATCCTTGTGGCCTGGGTCTGGTGGATCCTCCTGGTCTGGGCCTGGTGGATCCTTGTGGCCTGGGTCTGGTGGATCCTCCTGGTCTGGGTGTGCTGGTCTTCATGTTTTCTGTCATGTGGGTTCTTTCCAGGACATCCGGCCCATCTCGCCGCTGCCAGCGCAGAGCGAGAGAGGGAGCGAGAGAGGGAGCATCAGGAGAAGGAGAGAGAGAAGGAACGAGAACGGGAGCAGAGAGAACGAGAACTGAGAGAACGAGAACGAGTCAGTGAATACATGAGAGGAGGTGAGGTCACCACCATCTGCATTTACAGGGGATTATTATGGGATGGAATTATCTGATCTTATCTTATCTTTGGACTGGATCAGACTGGATCCAGTCAGTGGTTCTACAGTATCAGAACCTTTGGAACCCAGGGTTAGTGGTTCTACACTAGAGGAACCTTTACACCTGGTCAGTGTATGTGGTTTTTGGAAAGAAGGGGCGGAGTCAGACTGGTTCCAGGTGATGACCTGTGAATCCGACCGGTTCTAACCGGATCCTGTCCTCCATCCATCATGTAGAAAAGGGAAAACAGTTTAGGCTCTGATGTGGTTCTGTGTTCCTGTCTTAAATGGACCAGGGTGTGAGTGTCAGCTGACACCGGTGTGTTCTGACGGTTCTGTGTCGTCAGCAGGTCCAGAACAGCCGGGTCGACCCGGGAGTCGAGGATACCTGCACTCCCCCTCCCCCTCCCTCCGGACCCAGGACGTGGTGGTCCAACAGAGACCCAGCATTTTCCCTGGGAAGAGCGTCATCACCTCTCTGATGTGGGTAGAACCGACAGTAGAACCAAACAGCAGAATCCTCATTAGAGCTGATAGTAGAACCCTGTGAACAGTGGAGGCCCTGATGAGACTGATCTAGCGACAGCTGATCCTTCGTAGATCCTCATAGATGCTTCGTAGATCCTCATAGATCCTTCATAGATCCTCATCGATCCTTCACAAATCCTCATAGATCCTTCACAAATCCTCATAGATCCTTCATGGATCCTCATTGATCCTTCACAGATCCCCATAGATCTTCATAGATCCTCATAGATCCTCCATAGATCCTTCGTAGATCCTTCTCAGATCCTTCATAGATCCTCATAGATCCTTCACAGATCCTCATGGATCCTCATAGATCCTTCATAGATCCTCATAGATCCTCACAGATCCTTCATAGATCCTTCACAGATCCTTCATAGATCCTCATGGTGTCTCTCAGATGAACATCAGTGAAAACGGTCTGTGTCTCCGTTTAAACTCTGATGTCACATTGTTCTTGCTCTCTCATTGGTTGTTTCCAGACCACATGCGGCGGCGGTGACGGCAGCTCAGAGCGCTTCTCCATACAGCACGGCCGCTGACGCGCTGGCGGCTCTGGTGGACGCCGCGGCGTCCGCCCCCCAGATGGACGTGGCAAAGGCCAAGGAGGGCAAACATGAACAGGACGACGATGCTGCGGCACGGCGAGCAGCCGGCGTTTCCGAGCAGCAGGAGGCGGAGCGCAGGCCCATGCACTCCCCGTACGGTGCCATGTCTCTGCCCGGAGGGAAGCCCCACCCCGTGTACTCGGACGGAGCCGGCGCCAAAGACAAGGGCCCCCCCTGCTCCAAGTCCCGCATCGAGGAGGAGCTGCGGACCCGAGGGAAGACCACCATCACCGCCGCCAACTTCATCGACGTCATCATCACACGGCAGATCGCCTCCGACAAAGACTCCAGGGAGCGAGGGTCCCAGAGCTCCGACTCCTCCAGCAGCTGTGAGTTTAAGCACAGACAGAACCCACAGACAGAACCGACTGATGGAACCCACAGACAGAACCCACAGACAGAACCGACTGAGGGAACCCACAGACAGAACCCACAGACAGAACCGACTGATGGAACCCACAGACAGAACCCACAGACAGAACCGACTGATGGAACCCACAGACGGAACCCACAGACAGAACCGACTGAGGGAACCCACAGACAGAACCGACTGATGGAACCCACAGACAGAAGCCACAGACAGAACCGACTGATGGAACCCACAGACAGAACCCACAGACAGAACCGACTGAGGGAACCCACAGACAGAACTGACTGATGGAACCCACAGACAGAACCCACAGACAGAACCGACTGATGGAACCCACAGACAGAACCAACTCTGAACCCAGTGTTCTTCTCATATGTTCTGTGTAAATGTAAACAGCCTGTTGAACTCTCTCTCTGTGCTTCAGTGTCGTCCAGTCGGTATGAAACCCCCGGTGGTGGTGGCGGAGGCGGAGCCATTGAGGTCATCAGTCCTGCCGGGTCTCCGGTCCAGAACCAGGAGGACAAAGTGGAGGAGGGGCCTCAGCAGACGGCAGGTACGAGTCCAACACACGCCTGCACTTCCTGGAAACAGGAGTGTGTTTCAGAGGCTAAATTTAGCGCCTAGCCCAGTAAACATCCCATAACCCACTGACCCGCTCACATGACCTCATCTGTCCTCTGATTGGACAGCTGAGTGAGCCGGTTCTGTCCGGTCCTGACCCTGTCCTCGTTCACCCCTCACAGCTGGCGTGCGAGCCTACGACATGAGCCGCTACCGCCCTCAGGGGGAGGGGCCGCTGCAGCTGCCCGGGGCCCCCCAGCCCGAGTACCCCGCCAAGACCCACACCCGCTTCATGACCCTGGCGGACCACATCTCGGTAAGACCAGGACCGGGACCCGGCCCTTTGACTGGACAGTTTACATTCAGATCCATCCACTAAATCCATCCCATAATAAACAGTGTTAAATTCCGACACTAACACCCTTCAACCAAGGGAGTAAAAATACACACTGACACATTTCACCTTTGACCTTTGACCTAGAACCAAAAATAAGAAGAATATGAACCAGTGTTGGAGTTAACCACTGACAGAGCACAGAAGGAAACAAGAAATAGTAATAAATAAATAAATAATAGAGCTTATAAAATAAATAAATAAATAAATAATAGAGCTTATAAAATAAATAAATAAATAAATAAATAGTAGAGCTTATAAAATAAATAAATAAATAATAGAGCTTATAAAATAAATAAATAGTAGAGCTTATTAAATAAATAAATAAATAAATAAATAGAGCTTATAAAATAAATAAATAAATAAATAAATAAATAATAGAGCTTATAAAATAAATAAATAAATAGTAGAGCTTATAAAATAAATAAATAAATAATAGAGCTTATAAAATAAATAAATAAATAAATAGTAGAGCTTATAAAATAAATAAATAAATAAATAGAGCTTATAAAATAAATAAATAAATAATAGAGCTTATAAAATAAATAAATAAATAAATACATAAATACATTTTATATAATAAATGAATAAATAAATGAATAAATAATAGTTTATATAATAAATAAATAAATACAGTTTATATAATAAGAAATGATTAATAGAGTTTATATAATAATGAATAAATAATAGTTTATGTAATAAATAAATAAGTTTATATAATAATAAATAAACGCAGTATATATAATAATAAATAAATAATACAGTTCATGTAATAATAAATAAATAAATGATACAGTTTATATAATAAATAAATACATAAATATAGTTTATATAATACATAAATAATGCAGTTTATATAATAAATAAATGAATAAATAAATAATACAGTTTATATATGGAATATTGGAGTAAAAACAGTTTATTCATCACTAATCCAGTTTGTGTCCATTAAAAACATGTCATTTAAAGGGTTCAAACACAGGTGTCAAACATGCGGCCCACGGGCCAAAACCGGCCCACCAAAGGGTCCAGTCCGGCCCGCAGGATGAATCTGCCAAGTGCAAAAATTACACTGACGATACGAACGATCAAGAATTTCGAAGTCGTTTTAGTCCAGGTTCCACATACAGACCAATGGGATCTCAGCTAAAATAGTAATAATAGTAGCATAATAACCTATAAATAATGACTCCAGATATTCTGAGTTTAATGTGAAAAACGTATTACATTACATCTATAAATAAGTAATGACAACTCCAAATTTTTCTCTTTGTTTTAGTGTAAAAACTTACATTAAGTGATGAAATATTAACATTTACAAACTATCCTTTAACAACAAAATGCGAAAAGCCTGAAATTTTGAAAGTGAAATTTTAACATAATTCTTCCTGTTATTAAGTATTTGGTGCCTTTGTAGATCCAATCCGTAGTATGCATGTGTAAATGGTACATTGAGGTGTAATATTGTTAAAATTGCACTTATTTTTCTTCAATAAATTTCAGTTTTTTTCAGGTTATTCACATCATTTTTGTTTGGATAGTTAGCAAATGTACATATATTTACCTCCGCCAAGGAGGTTATGTTCAAAGAGGAAAAATTTGGAGTGGTTATTATGCTATTGTTTCACTGGTCCGGCCCACTTCAGATCAGTTTGGGCTGAATGTGGAACTGAACTAAAAAGAGTTTGACAGCCCTGGGTTCAAATATGGCCTTCATTGTTAGAGAGTTTGTGTTTATGGATCCAGTTGAAACCATTTAGAACAGGGGTGTTCAACTCATGTTAGTTCAGTTCCACATTCAGCTTAATTAGATCTGCAGTGGGCCCAACCAGGAAAATAAGAACAGAATAATATATAACTAGGGTCAACTCCAAACTTTTCTCTATGTTTAAGAGTGAAAACAGTCATTTTACATTATGAACAGGTTTACATCTACAAACTATCCTTTCAAAAGATGTAAATAACATGAACAAACTGAAAAAATCAGTGTAATTTTAACAATATTCTGCCTCAGTTTATCATTCCCACATGTACATTAGAACTGACAGATCACAGTGGATCTGCAAACACACAGAACATTTAATAACAGGCAGACTATTGTTAAAATTGTACTGACTTCTCCTAAGACATTTCAGGTTGTTCATATTTGTTCAGATGATTCACATTTTTTGGGAAATTATACTTTGTTTTAGTTCAAATACATGAAAATATTTACATTCACAAAGAGAAACCGTTGTCATTATTTCTCTGTTCTTCTGGTAGTATTTGACTGGTCCTGTCCACTGCAGACTGAACTGGTCTGAATGTGGAACTGAACTTTAAAGGACTGGACAGATCTGAGTGGGATTTTTACATTTCACAAATTCATCCCAAGGGCTGGACTGGACCCTTTGGTGGGCCGGATTTGGCCCCTGGGCCGCATGTTTGACACCTGTGGTTGAGGTGATTAAAGGACGTCTGACACCGAAAGGTTAAATCCAACACCATTCCCATGTGACACCCCCCCCCCCCCCCCCAGCACATCATAACCCAGGACTTCGCCCGGAACCAGGAGCCTCCTCCTCCCGTCTCCTCGGCGCCGTCCTCTACATTCCAGAACGTGGGACCACCAGTGTCCACGGGTCGAGCCAAGGGTCCCAGCCGCTACAGTCCAGAGAACCAGAACCAGGTCCAGGTCCAGGCCCCGCACCACCAGAGACCCCCCAGCAGGGTGTCCCCGGAGAACCCCCCCGACAAGCCCCGGAACAGGTACACATGGGCAGGACCGCAGTGGGAAGGGGGTGGGACCGCAATGGAAAGGGGGCAGGGTTAATCTGTATTAAACCCACTGAAACCTGTGGATGAAGTTCAATGGGACTGACAGCACTGAGGTGGGGGGGTTTATTGGGAGGGGGGCAGGGGGTGTCTGTAAAAGGTGCACTGGTTTAAAGGCACGGGTTTATGGGGGGGGGGGTCTGTAAATGAAATCCACTTAATGGACCCAAAGCCTTGTTATTGGTGACGGATTTGGACTGTATAAACATTGAATAATTGGATGGGAAGTCTGCTGTGATGATTGACAGGTGGAACCCTTTAAGTGGCTGATGTTTGGAACCGAACTGTTAGTGGGTTCCTGATGTGGAGAACCGACAGACGGAACATTAGCGCAGAATGAACCCAGCCTGCACTCTGCTTCTTAAATGTCCTCTGCTCTGGTTCCAGACCTGGTAAATCCCCGGAGCGGGGGCGGCCCATGGACTCGTACGAGCCCATCTCTCCGCCCCAGAGTTACCAGGGGCTGGACAAAGGCGAGGCCGGAGCTCCGCCCCCCCAACGGCGAGAGGCCGACAACTCTGACATCAGGTAGAACACAGCACCTTTGACCTGACACTGGGTTCTTTCTGTTGGTCTAGAACACATGAGGGGAGGGGTGGAAGTGAGGGGGGCTTAGAGCAGCACAGTGCAGTCGGTGACAGAGACGGGGAAGATTTGTATCATTTTTAGCAGTGTTTTATCAGTGTTTTAGTAAATTCATGTAAATATTTGTATATAATAGTGATAGTTCTGTTCTGGAGTGTTCTACTAGTGTTCTACTAGTGGGTTTAGAAGTGTTTTTGTCCAGTTTCACCTTAGTTTTATTTATTTTTCACTGTTCTCTGTGTTTTTGTGGTTTATATTGTAAATTAATAGTTGTATTGTATCTGAAAATATTCTCTAAATGTATATATGTGTAAATATTATATATATATATATATATATATATATATATATATATATATATATACAGTACAGGCCAAAAGTTTGGACACACCTTCTCATTCTTCACATTTTCTTTATTTTCATGACTATTTTCATTGTAGATTCTCACTGAAGGCATCAAAACTATGAATGAACACATGTGGAATTATGTACTTAACAAAAAAGTGTGAAATAACTGAAAACATCTCTTATATTCTAGTTTCTTCAAAGTATCCACCCTTAGCTCTGATGACTGCTTTGCACACTCTTGCCATTCTCTTGATGAGCTTCCAGAGGTAGTCACCTGAAATGGTTTCCTAACAGTCTTGAAGAAGTTCCCACAGATGCTTAGCACTTGTTGGCCCTTTTGCCTTCACTCTGCGGTCCAGCTCACCCCAAACCATCTCGATTGGGTTCAGGTCCGGTGACTGTGGAGGCCAGGTCATCTGGCGCAGCACTCCATCACTCTCCTTCTTGGTCAAATATCCCTCACACAGCCTGGAGGTGTGTTTGGGGTCATTGTCCTGTTGAAACATAAATGATGGTCCAACTAAACGCAGACCGGATGGAATGGCATGTCACTTCAGGATGCTGTGGTAGCCATGCTGATTCAGGTTGCCTTCAATCTTGAATAAATCCCCAACAGCGTCACCAGCAAAGCACCCCCACACCATCACACCTCCCCCTCCATGCTTCACGGTGGGAACCAGGCATGTAGCATCCATCCGTTCACCTTTTCTGCGTCGCACAAAGACACGGCGGTTGGATCCAAAGATCTGAAATTTGGACTCATCAGACCAAAGCACAGATTTCCACTGGTCTAATGTCCATTCCTTGGGTTTCTTGGCCCAAAAAAATCTCTTCTGTTTGTTGCCTCTCCTTAGCAATGGTTTCCTAGCAGCTGTTTGACCATGAAGGCCTGATTCACGCAGTCTCCTCTTAACAGTTGTTGTAGAGATGTGTCTGCTGCTAGAGCTCTGTGTGGTATTCATCTGGTCTCTAATCTGAGCTGCTGTTAATTTGCGATTTCTGAGGCTGGTGACTCAGATGAACTTATCTTCAGCATCAGAGGTGACTCTTGGTCTTCCTTTCCTGGGGCGGTCCTCATGTGAGCCAGTTTCGTTGGAGCGCTTGATGGTTTTTGCGACTGCACTTGGGGACACATTCAAAGTTTTTGAAATTTTCTAGACTGACTGACCTTCATTTCTTAAAGTAATGATGGCCACTCGTTTGTCTTTACTTAGCTGATTGGTTCTCGCCATAATATGCATTCTAACAGTTGTCCAATAGGGCTGTCAGCTGTGCATCAACCTGACTTCTGCACAACACAACTGATGGTCCCAACCCCATCAATAAGGCAAGAAATTCCACTAAGTAACCCTGACAAGGCACAGCTATGAAGTGGAAACCATTTCAGGTGACTACCTCTGGAAGCTCATCAAGAGAATGCCAAGGGTGTGCAAGGCAGTCATCAGAGCTAAGGGTGGATACTTTGAAGAAACTAGAATATAAGAGATGTTTTCAGTTATTTCACACTTTTTTGTTAAGTACATAATTCCACATGTGTTCATTCATAGTTTTGATGCCTTCAGTGAGAATCTACAATGAAAATAGTCATGAAAATAAAGAAAATGTGAAGAATGAGAAGGTGTGTCCAAACTTTTGGCCTGTACTGTGTATATATATATATATATATATATATATATATATATATATATATATATATATATATATATATATATGTATATATGTGTGTGTGTGTGTGTGTATCTGTGCAAATATTCTACATATATTTGTATATGTGTGTAATTCTATAGTCAGATCTCTCCAGTTCATAGACAGATCCAGTGTGTGTATTTGAATTAGCTGATGGATGTTTGTCAGTGAAATGAGCGGCTCTGTCTACATCTAGACCCAAAGTGAACACAGACTATCAACTAGATCCAAGTGACACCAAAGAACCAAAAAGAACAGAAGAACATGGACACACACTGATCTAGAACAACTACAGTGGATCAACACACAGAAAAGACACGAACGGTTCTTTAAATAAACTCAAACAGTTTAGTTCTGAACATTTACCGTTTGGTTTATTTTGACTCTAATCCACTGTTTTAATGATTCATTCCATAGAATAATGAGAAATAATGAACACATATTGTTTAGTTCTTCCTGAAAAGGTGCAGAAGAACTGGAAAAAACATCCGAAACACATGCAGATGTTCTCCTGGTGTTCTCAAACACATGCAGATGTTCTCCTGGTGTTCTCAAACACATACAGATGTTCTCCTGGTGTTCTAAACACATACAGATGTTCTCCTGAACACATGCAGATGTTCTCCTGGTGTTCTAAACACATGCAGATGTTCTCCTGGTGTTCTAAACACATGCAGATGTTCTCTTGAACACATCCAGATGTTCTCCTGGGGTTCTAAACACATGCAGATGTTCTCCTGGTGTTCTAAACACATGCAGATGTTCTCCTGGTGTTCTAAACACATGCAGATGTTCTCCTGAACACATGCAGATGTTCTCCTGGTGTTCCTTAAAGGGTTCTCATGTCTGGAACGTGTGCCGTCGTTACAGTGTTGAATGTTGGTCTGTGGGTTCCTGTTTCTGGGTCACATGGTTCTGTTCAGGTTCAGACCTTTGAAACTGGACCTTGTTGACCGTAGACCGGCTCCAGGCCTTGGGGCCGGTCCTGGTGTCAGCTGGCGTTGGGCGGTGGCCGGAGCCCTCCTAGCCCCGCCCACATGTGTGCAGTGTGTAACCTTTGACCTGTGGCTCCTCCCTCTTTCCAGGGGGGACTCGCGGTCCCCAGGCAGCGTCAGCTACCTGCCCTCCTTCTTCACCAAACTGGAGAACACCTCCCCCATGGTCCGCTCCAAGAAGCAGGAGATCTTCCGTAAGTTGAACTCCACCTCTGGTGTCGGTGATTCAGATGTTGGTAAGTGGGTCTTCATCCTCCTGTTCTTCTGCATCAGATGGTGGATAAACATTCAGACATGTGCATGTGACTGCTGCTGTTGTAAAGGAGAACCACAAAGAACCACTGATTCTTTTAGACCCACAGATTCTTTTAGACCCACAGATCCTTTTAGACCCACAGATTCTTTTAGACCCACTGATCCTTTTAGACCCACAGATCCTTTTAGACCCACAGATCCTTTTGGTCCCACTGATCCTTTTAGACCCACAGATCCTTTTAGACCCACTGATCCTTTTAGACCCACAGATCCTTTTGGTCCCACTGATCCTTTTAGACCCACAGATCCTTCTGGTCCCACAGATCCTTCTGGTCCCAGTCCTTTATCTGCCTTTACTCTAGTATTCTCCTCTGGTTTGGACATTTTCAGTGTCAGTCTGGCCTGTTTCTATATTTTCAGAGTTCTCACATGGTTTTCAGAGGCTTGCGTGTCCACACGTGCATGTGTGACAGTCCTCAAACACTCTTCAAAGCTGGTCCATGTGGGTGGGTCGCTCCTTAGTTCTGTTGTCCTGAACTGGTTCTATTTAAATGGGTCCAAACTGACGGTACTGGACTCAGTTCCACCTGCTCCAACCCCATCATGTATACACAAACAGGTGGAGCCAGGCACAAGCCCCACCCCCTGTACCTATTGTACTTTATTTTGGCATCGATACAGCTGATGTCATCATGTGTGGGCGTGTCCTGATATAATCATTAGGATCTAATTATCTCGAACTTAAGCCCTGGTGAGAAATGACTGGGAACAGTGGGAGTTGAGCTGTTGGAGTAAATAGGCCTTTAAGGGTCTGTAAGGGTTAAAGATGGACGTCTGGGTCTGTAAGGGTTAAAGGTGGACGTCTGGGTCTGTAAGGGTTAAAGGTGGACGTCTGGGTCTGTAAGGGTTAATGTTAATGTCTTTGACCTGCTTTCAGGTTTATTTCACTGTTCATTTAACCTTTATTGACAAGAGCATCAAACAAACAAACAAACTTATAGAACTGACCAATGACAGCTCCGCCCCTTGCTCCTTCAGTGATTCTGTGTGGGCGGAGCCTCAGTCTGTTCTGTCAGTCTTCTCACCAGCTCTGCCCTTTCTTTCAGGAAACGCTCAACCAGGAACAGAGATCTTCAACCTTCCTGCCGTCACCAGCTCCAGTAAGTCGCCTCCGTCCGTGCGTTGGCCTCCGTCCGTGCGTTGGCCTCCGTCCGAGTGTTGGCCTCCGTCCGAGTGTTGGCCTCCGTCCATGCGTTGGCCTGTGTCTGACGGCGTGTGTGTGTGTGTGTTGTTTTTCAGGCAGCGTCAACCCCAGGAACCACTCGTTCAACGACCCGGCCAGTAACCTGGGTCTGGAGGACATCATCCGCAAGGCGCTAATGGGGAACCTGGAGGAGAGGCAGGACGAGCACCAGGGCAACGCCCCCGGCGCAGACCCCCGCCAGGAAGCCAGCCCCTCCCCCGGCATGGGTACGGACCAACCCGCTCGTAGATCCGGCGACCGGGGCGGGGCTAGAGCCGGCGTTAACCCGCCTTCTGTGTGTGATCCCACAGGGAAGCAGAAGCTGCAGAACAAAAGCGGCAGCCGCAAGTCCAAGTCCCCCAGCCTGGGCCCGGCGTACGGCGGCGGCGAGCGCCCGTCCTCTGTGTCGTCGGTCCACTCGGAGGGCGACTACCACCGGCAGGCTCCAGCGCAGACGCAGTGGAGCTGGGAGGACCGCCCCTCGTCCACAGGTGGGCGTGTCGGTTGGTTTGTGCTTCCGTTCTGTGTTTCCGTTTGCTGACGTTGGCTGTGCTCGTCTCCTCAGGGTCGATGCAGTTCCCGTACAACCCCCTGACCATGCGCATCCTCAGCAGCACGCCGCCCACCTCTATGGCATCGTCCTCCATCCAGAGTCAGCAGGCTCCGCCCCTGGGCGGGGCCGCGGTGGCCCAGCAGCGGGTGTGGCCGTCCCTGCTGTCGGAGCAGTACGAGACGCTGTCTGACAGCGACGACTGAACTGCCGCCGCCTCCTCGGATGGAATTGAGGCCCCGCCCCCTTTTCCCAGAACTGATCTCTGCTCTGTGGCGAGTCTGCATGGTAGAGGGGGCGGAGTCATTTTTACTTTTGGTGCTACGGCGCCCCCTGGCCGTTAGCTCTGAGCCCCAGTGGCAGCCGAAGATGGGCGGGGTCGACCCGCACCGGCCCCGCCCCTCGGGGAAGGAAACGACACGAGCTAAAGATGAAGAAGTTGCCGTAAACGGTGCCGGCGTGGGACTGTGTGGCGCCGCGCCTGCTCGTTCCCCATCAGATGTAAATAGATTCTTTTGCAGTGTTTCTAAACGGAGGCTTTTCGGATTTTAATGTTGCTTTTTAATTGATCCACTTCGACGGGACGTGAAGGGGCGGAAACTTCTAAGACCACAGTGGCCACGCCCCATGGACCACAGCGGCGCTCAGTGGGCGGTGACCTGTGGTTTGTACTTGATGGCGAGCAGACCGGAGGCTGAGAGGACGCCACAACACGGAAACCTGAAGATCGGACACCGAACGCCGCCTTCAGGTCGAGTCCGTTTCAGCTGCGAACGCTGGTGTCGCAGCAGGAGGCGGAGTCTGATAGCAGGAGGCGGAGTCTGATGTAAGCTCCTGATGACTACTTCAGGGCCCGTCGGAAAAACTAATGCGAGCCGACATCTGTGTTGTGGAGGTGTGGCATCGACGCGGCGTCCGTCTGCAGTTTCCAGTGTGTCCAGAACTCTGCCCTGATTGGTGGAGGCTGGTCCGGGGGCGGGTCTTTACTTTTGGAGCAGTTTTGCCTTGTGATTGGAGGAAGAGGCAGCTTTAAGGGGTTTGATGTCTGTTTGTGTTTCTGTAGCCCCGCCCATTTTTATTTGATCCTGACATGAAACTGTTTCCACGACAACAACAAACTGAACCGACCAAACACACAAGGGTCTGCGCCGCAGTTGAACTTTCTGCTTCGTAGCTTTTCTGACCTGCTGAAACTTCTTCAACCTCAAACGCGCTTTAACTTTCACTGTCACAGATCAACTTTGGCCCCTCCTCCCGTCGCCGCTCCATCGTCATCTTTTCTGGTTTTCAGTGTTTGGTTTTGTTCAGTGTCGTCGTGGAAACGGTGACTGTGTCCCCAGGTCACGCCCACCTGCTTTAAACTGTCCTTTTTCTGTCTTTTGGGTTTTGGACGGTTTTTTTTTTTTTTTTTTTTATTTCCTGTTTTGGACATTTTGGGTTTTTTTTCCTGTTTTGGATGTTTTTTTTTTTTATTTTCTGTTTTGGACGTTTTTTTGTTTGTTTGTTTCCTGTTTTGGACGTTTGTCTCCCGTTCCCCTTTTTCTTCTGTGGTTTTCAACATCCTGGTTCTCGGTCCCGTTCCGATGGGATGTTCTGTGTTTACAAAAGGCAACGACAAAACGTTTACAAACTTGAATCTTAAAGAATCGGAAATGAAGCGGAAACAGAATTGGAGCCTGTTTTCAACTCTTGTTTTTGTGTCTTTTTAAATGGACTTGAACCCGTGTGTCCTGATGTTGAAATGTTTGTATCGCACAAAGAACCACCGTTCAGACCAATCAAATAAAGGGGAGGATCCGTTCTCCACCAATGAGCACGACTCCTTCATTTATGTGTGGGCAACCGGACCAGGGTCCAAGACCGGGGTTCAGACCAGGGTCCAAGACCGGGGTTCAGACCAGGGTTCAGACCTGGGTCCAGGACCAGGGTCCAAGACCGTGGTTTACACCGGGGTCCAAGACCGGGGTTCAGACCAGGGTCCAAGACCGGGGTTTACACCAGGGTCCAAGATCGGGGTTCAGACCAGGGCTCAGACCAGGGTTTAGACCAGGGTTCAGACCAGGGCTCAGACCAGAGTTCAGACCAGGGCTCAGACCAGAGTTTAGACCAGGGCTCAGACCAGAGTTTAGACCAGGGCTCAGACCAGAGTTTAGACCAGGGCTCAGACCAGGGCTCAGACCAGGGCTCAGACCAGGGTTCAGACCAGGGCTCAGACCAGAGTTCAGACCAGGGCTCAGACCAGAGTTTAGACCAGGGCTCAGACCAGAGTTTAGACCAGGGCTCAGACCAGAGTTTAGACCAGGGCTCAGACCAGAGTTCAGACCAGGGTTCAGACCAGGGTTCAGACCAGGGCTCAGACCAGAATTCAGACCAGGGCTCAGACCAGAGTTTAGACCAGGGCTCAGACCAGAGTTTAGACCAGGGCTCAGACCGTGGTCTCCGTTCTGGACTCTTCTGAACTGAGTTGTTGTTGCTTCATTTCTTCGTCTTTAAACTCTAATAGTTCCATCTGAATTTGAACCTCCAGCTGATCTTAAACTCTGAACATTCATTATTTTGTTTGAATTCCTTCTGAACTGGTTCCGTCTCCACATTTGCTCATCAGGTCCAAACTTCAGACCAACATTTCAATCAAACTTTATTTGTTTCACATTTTTCAAACATGGTACATGAAGCAGAATGTGCTTCACATTCAACCCCCCAGTGTCCTGCAGGTGCAACTAAAATTAAAGCCGCAAGCGGCATCTAAAGGCCCTCGCCACGGGCACGTCCAGTAGAAGTATGTCCATCGTTGAGCAGGTAGCACTCTAGCACCAAATTTTGTGTCTTCTGATGAATGGGTGTAGGCCTGGGAGATTGACAACTGACTCAAATTTGAGACAAATCAGTATTCGTATGTCTGAACTGAACAAATTTTTGTATAAATAAATCTGTAGGGGGCACTATGGAGCCAAAATTCAATTTGTTCCATTGAATGGGTGTAGGCCTGCGAGATGTACCACTGAGTCAAATTTGAGCCAAATTGGTGTTCGTATGTCCGAACTGATGCAATTTTCGTGAAGGTAAATTTGTAGGGGGCGCTATTGCGCAAAATGGCGTTTTCTTTTGATAAATGGGTGTAGGCCTGGGAGATTAACAACTGATTCAAATTTGAGCCAAATTGGTGTTTGCATGTCTGAAGTAAAGTAATTTTTGTAAAGGTAAAATTGTAGGGGGCGCTATAGCGCCAAATTTCAATTTTTTCTGATATATGAGTGTAAGCCTGAGAGATAGATGTCTGAGTCAAATTTGAGCCAAATCGGTGTTCATATGTCTGAATTAATGCAATTTTTGTGAAGGTAAATTTGTAGGGGGCGCTATTGAGCGAAATGGCAATTTCTTTTGATAAATGGGTGTAGGCCTGGGAGATTGAAAACTGATTCAAATTTGAGCCAATTTTGTTGTTCGTATGTCTGAAGTGAAGTAATTTTCGTAAAGGTAAAATTGTAGGGGGCGCTATAGCTCCAAATTTCAAATTTTTCTGATAAATAGGTGTAGGCCTGGGAGACAGATGTCTGAGTCAAATTTGAGCCAAATCGGTGTTCGTATGTCCGAACTGGTGTCATTTTTGTAAATGTATATTTGTAGGGGGCGCTATAGTGTGAAATTTCAATTTCTTTTAATAAATGGGTGTAGGCCTGGGAGATAGACGTCTGAGTCAAATTTGAGCCAAATCGGTGTTCGAATGTCTGAGCTGAAGCAATTTTTGTAATGGTAAATTCCCAAAGAAACTTTGCAAAGTTTGCGACATCGTCACACAAAAACGGTGACACCCATCCCAAGAATTTGGCTAACTTTTGATGCCCCACTTCTCTAGATACTGTACACCGATTTTGAGCTCATTTGGCCAAACGGCCAAGGAGCAGATAGTTAAAATACGACGTCAGCGAAAACGCTGACTCAGCATTTTGGAAATTTCAATCCAATATGGCCGACTAAAGGTTGGTTTAGGGGCGTGGCCATAATAATATTTTTTGTTTGTCTCCTCATGATGAATCTGTGTACCGATTTTCGTGGCTCTACGACAAACTTTATGTTGGACGTGCTCCCATTGGCGTAATGCATTTCCACTTTTCAAGGGGGCGCTGTCACAGCATTTCTTTACCGACATCTACGAAACCTATTTGTAAATTCAATTTCTCGCACTTCTGAATTTTGGGCAAAATTTGGTGAGTTTTCATAAATGTTCAGGGGGTCAGATTTGAGCTCAAAGAGCAGGAGAAGAAAAAAAAAAAATCTGAGCAAGAACAATATAGCTGTTTCCGTGGCAACCACATATTTGGCCTTATTTGAAAGCTCTTTAGCTCCCCCACATGTCTGTGGGGTCAGAGGTCACATGTCGTGCACTTACACACGTGACTGACCCTGAGTGGGCGTGTCCCATTGACTCCCATTCATTGTGAGCAGGTGTAAATATGCGATTTGTGCACATGTCATGTACATGTTCTTAAAGGTCTGACTGTCGTGAATGTGAATATGTGTGAGAGTGGCGACAGTGGAGAAAGGCGACCGCGTCACTGCTGATTTCGTCCCCATGCGCCCACTGCAGACTCAATAGGCCCTGCGCCGGCTTTACTCGGCTCGGGCCTAATTCAAATCAATACTTAAAATAAATATGATAATTAAAATAAATAGAATTAGAATAGATATAATTAAAATAAACGTACATAAAAATAACGTAGGGAAGGTGATGAGCAGGTGAGTGGGGTCAGAGGTCAAAGGTCATTTTTAATGTTAGCTGATTAGTTGTACTTGTTTATTTCATTCACTGTGTGTGTGAGTTCAAGTTTCCAAAATAGACTATTTATTTATTTATTTATTTATTTATTTATATATTTAACTTCTTTAAATGTTCAAACCTCACACTGAGACACAAAGTCTGTCGTACACATTGAACAATTCAGGAAAAGAGAAAACAGGAAGTATCAAAGCTACTGATTGACTAATTAAATCTGTTCGACACTGAAGTTCATTAAAGTCATAAATATTTATAAACCTGTTGGAAAAACAAACACAAAAACAAGGCCCTGAGTTTATTATTATTATTATTGTTTGTTTTTGTTTGTTTTTTTTTAGGTGAGTCTGTCTCACGCACCAGTTGACCTATGACGTCACAGAGTCCGTCAGCGTGTCCAGACCAACACAGCTGCTCTGAATTCGGTCATTAGTCCTAATTAAACTTAATTAGACCTAATTGGAGCCACACAGCAGGTTCGGGGTCACCACTGGACGGTCCGAACCGCGGGAAAACGCCGTGAAAAAAACAAACAAAAAACGGTCCGTGTACATTTGAGTGAATTAGAAACCAATGATTTTAGAAAAAAAAACTTCAAACACAAACATTTACCAGTTCAAAGATAAACTTGTATAAAAACGGATTCAAGTTCAAAATCACATGATTAACCTGTCTTCCGTATATTCGTGCTTTAAAGGTTCTATTTATCCTTCATTTTAATTTTAATTCAATATTTACCCCCGCATGTATTTTATTTTGAAGGAGCCGCATCAAGCCGGAAGTGGTCACATTTTACTCCCGCGCCAGTTTTGTGGATCCGACTATTTTCTGGGACCAAAGGGTTTGAAAATGGGCTCGTTTTTACCTGCTGTGGCTGAACAGCTGCTCGCAGACATCCAGAGGACATACGAGGACACGGCTCACAGTAAGGACACACCGGACACACGGGAACGGGCGTCGGTAAACCGGAAGTATTAGCATTAGCATTAAAGTTAACTGTTTGAAACACGTGCCGGTGTGAGTTCAACCCGACAGTCCGTCTGAGGATGATTTAAAAAGGAAAAAAAAGTAAAAAGTGACTGGTGTTTATTTTAAAACAGTTTGGCTGATTTAAAGTCAGTTCTGTTCCTGCGGAATGTTTGATCTGATGGTGTCATGTGATGTTTGAACAGCAGGAGGCGGAGTTTCACCACGTTTAAGTTTTTACAGCAAGAAAAACAAAACAAAAATGGAGAAACAAACAAAGACTGAACGAGTGGTTTAGTCCTGCTGCTCCTCCCCTTCCTCCTCCTCTTCCTCTATCCCTCCGTTAATGTGTTTTTTTCTTATTTTACCTTTTTCTTTTATTGTCAGTTTTCTTGTGGGATCATCAGATGAATGTCAAGAATATTTTTCTTCATACAATATTCACATGAAGTAAATAAATCCATGTATTTGTTTCATTCAGTCTCAGACTCATTCCTCTAATACTCACTGTGTTCAATAACACTCACAGTTTGATGGTTCTTCTTGTCTAATGGTGAAATCAGCTGTTTTTATTCACATCCACTTGAACTTGTTTCCTGTTCTTTTCTTCCTCAGTTCCTGACGACCTGCTCATAGCGTAAGTATCAACCTTTAACCTTTGACCTTTAAGTTCACATTCAGTGAACCTCTAACATCTGGAATACACATCAGTCTGATCAAACACAAACCCTGGAAAACTGTGAAACAGAAGAAGCAGAAAAGAAACAGTATTTAGAATGGAATCCAAATATTAAAAAAATAAACATGAAGAAGAAGAAGCAGCTTTAAAAACACAGAAAATATGACTGAAATCAGACAAAAAACATTATTATTATTGTTACAATTATTATTATTATTATTACTATCATTTTATTATTATTATTTATAATTTTTTTCTTTGATCCCAGTGTTTCTGGTCTGTGCTGGTTCTGCAGACGTTCTCCGTGGTTCTTCTCCTTTAGAACTGGCTCTGACTCTGGGTCAAAGCCGGTGGTTCTGCCTGTTCTTAAACGGATGTTAAAGGTTCCACTGTTGGTTTGGACACGGTTCATTCCATGAAGCTTCGTCCAGTTCTGTCAGTTTCTGTTGAACTGGTTCTAAAGTCAATATTTGACTTTGATGAAACATTAAAACAGCAACAAAAACAAAAAAAACCGACACGTTAGTGTTTGAGTTCAGCTTCTACTGCAGAGGAGTCCACACTTTGACCTGTGACCTTTGACCCCTGCTGGTTTGACTGTTGTGACCTTTGACCCCTGCAGGGCACCTGTTGACCTCCGTGTCCTGTCTTTGGTCTCAGGTTGACCTTCGTGCTGGGTTCGTGCGTCCTGCCGGCCTTGGACCTGGTGGACCGCCGCAGCGTGTCCCGCCTGTCGTCTCCCAGTGGACGCAGCGTCTTCCAGGTCAGTCCAGAACCAGAACCGGGTGTTCCATGTGGTTCTGCTGCGTCTACAGAACCGGGTGAATGTTCTGACAGAACCCACCTGCAGCGTGTGTTTACATTAGTCTGTTTCCATGACGACAATAATCCAATAACTTATGAGCCAGATCATGATGCGTTCACTGTCAGCTCAGAAACGGGATCGTCCATAAACCTGCTTCAGTTTGTTATTGAGTTGAGTTCACAGGTCGTTTGTTCGTAGTGACGTCCAATCCCACTTCCTGTTTTTGTCTTTAACTCCTGTGGTTCAGCTTTGTTCACTTTATTCTTCAGTTTAGACAATTTTAGTTCAGTTTATGAGTTATTTTCATGATTTTCCTTCATTTTTTGTTCAGTTTTGTTCATTTCTTTCATTATTTTGTTCATTTTTTTATTGGGTTTTACTAATTTGTTCATTATTTCCCTCAGTTTTTCTTTGGTTTTGTCTATTTTTTGGATTATTTTACTGAATATTTGGTTTAGTTCTTTTTTTTATGGTTTTTACTGAATATTTGTTTGATTTGGTTCTTTTTTTGTTGGTTTTTTCCTGAATATTTGGTTTCTTTTGACTTTAGTAAACTCCTCCTTCCTGTTCTTGTCGTCTCCGTTCTTGTGTTTTCTGTGATTTCATCCTTTTTCCACATGTTCAGATGAACCTGTAAACGTGTGAAAACATGAGACTACTGGGACAGATCCAGGTGTCGTAATCTGATTGAATGTAATCAGATTACTGCTGTGATCTGATTAGATTAGATGTTTTACACCAGGGCTCACCAACACGGTGCCCGCGGGCACCAGGTCACCCGCAGGGACCACGCGAGTCGCCCGCAGGCCTGTTCTAAAAATAGAACTAGTTCAGGGTTCTCCAACACGTTGCTCGCGATCTACCGGTGGTTCTCCAGTGGTCACTAATATAAGAACACAAAGCTGAGTGGTCATTTGGTAGAACAGGTCTAAATTTCCACCCAGTCAAAATTACAAGTGTCCCCCTCCCGAGATGAAACGATCAACTAGCTGTCAATCAAACTTCAGCGCTGGTTTGCTGCCTGTCATTGGAGAGGGGCGGAGCCCAGGATGAGCCAGATGCCAGGCAGGAAGTGGGTTTAGCCCCACAACCATGTGGACGGAATATGGTCAGGAGTTATTTTCACCAACGATGAGGCACGGACTAATGTTTGACTAATGTGAAAGACGAGTGTGTGTGTGTGTGTGTGTGTGTGTGTGTGTGTGGTGCGTTCTGGAAGTCAGTAAAAGATGCAACGTGGAGCGGAACTTCACCAAAGTTCACAGCAGCTGTTCTGGAGGTTCTCCAGTGGGAATCAGCCTCTGTGAACAGAAGGTAAAAGAGCTGAAAACTCCAGTCCAAACCAACAGTCCATGTTCAGTAAACTGACCAGGACCAGCTCCAGCAGAACCATCAGTGAAGTGGTCCACATCCTGGACCAGCACAAACATATGTGCACTATCTGCGCATGCGCTCAGACAGCTGCAGTCGGACCTGAACAGGTGCGTCTGCGTTTGACTCCAGTGTGATGACTGTAGAAGTGACGGTGCATTCATGTGCACAAAGTTCTGGTTTTAATTCATGTTTTGACAAAATATGTGAATTTAGAAAAGGTCAAATCCTTCAGAAAAACAGCAGCACATGCTGGTGAAGTTTTATTGTGTGAGTGACAACGTTCCTTTTCACAGTTTCAGAGTATTAAAAATGCACATACAGGTGTGTAGTATTTGTTTTTAGTAATTCTATAAAAATATGCAGGATTGTTCCATTTCATAATTTCTGACATAGTATTAAAATATTTAGGAATACAATATGCAAATGCTTGTATTTGTTTTTTTCTACTTTTGATTTTCTTAAAGTAAAATAATAGTTTCATATTAACACTTTTTAAGTATTGTAAATGTCAAAACAAAGATATATAAATAAATAAAATAAATGGAGAGCACAATGTTACAAACGTATGATACAAAATATGAGTATATATGAAAAATAGTTATGTAAATAAATGTTGCTAAATTAGAGTAGCCCTCCGGCAACTTCAGTAGGTAAACGTAGCCCACAGAAGAGAAAAGGCTGGTGACCCCTGACCTACACAGTCAGTGACTGTCAGATACAGACCAATGTAAACAAGAACAGGGTTTAATAAATACATGAAGTACAAGTACAGCATAAAGTACAAGTACAGTATAAAGTATAAGTACAGTAACAAGTACAAGTTGAGTATAAAGTACAAATGCAGTATAAAATACAAATACAGTATAAAGTACAGTGTAAAGTACAAGTGCAGCATGAAGTACAATATATTGTACAAGTACAGTATATAGTACAAGTAAAGTGTAAAGTACAAGTTCAGTATAAAGTACAGAATAAAGTACAGGTACAGTATAAAGTACAAATACAGTATAAAGTACATGTACAATATAAAGTAGAAATACGGTATAAAGTAAAAGTACAGTATAAAGTACGTGTACAGTACAAAGTACAGTATAAAGTACACGCACAGTACAAAGTACATGTCCAGTACAAAGTACAGTATAAAGTACATGCACAGTACAAAGTACAGTATAAAGTACACGCACAGTACAAAGTACATGTCCAGTACAAAGTACAGTATAAAGTACATGTCCAGTATAAAGTACAGGTACAGTACAAAGTACAGTATAAAGTACAGGTACAGTACAAAGTACAGTATGAATTACATGTACAGTATTAAGTACAGTATAAAGTACAGGTACAGTATAAAGTACAGTATGAAGTACATGTACAGTATTAAGTACAGGTACAGTATTAAGTACAGTGTAAAGTACAGGTACAGTATAAAGTACAGTATGAAGTACATGTACAGTATTAAGTACAGGTACAGTATTAAGTACAGTGTAAAGTACAGGTACAGTATAAAGTACAGTATGAAGTACATGTACAGTATTAAGTACAGGTACAGTATTAAGTACAGTGTAAAGTACAGGTACAGTATAAAGTACAGTATGAAGTACATGTACAGTATTAAGTACAGGTACAGTATTAAGTACAGTGTAAAGTACAGGTACAGTATAAAGTACAGTATGAAGTACATGTACAGTATTAAGTACAGGTACAGTATTAAGTACAGTGTAAAGTACAGGTACAGTATAAAGTACAGTATGAAGTACATGTACAGTATTAAGTACAGGTACAGTATTAAGTACAGTGTAAAGTACAGGTACAGTATAAAGTACAGTATGAAGTACATGTACAGTATTAAGTACAGGTACAGTATTAAGTACAGTATAAAGTACAGGTACAGTATAAAGTACAGTATGAAGTACATGTACAGTATTAAGTACAGGTACAGTATTAAGTACAGTGTAAAGTACAGGTACAGTATAAAGTACAGTATGAAGTACATGTACAGTATTAAGTACAGGTACAGTATTAAGTACAGTATAAAGTACAGGTACAGTATAAAGTAGAAATATGGTATAAAGTAAAAGTACAGTATAAAGTACAGGTACAGTACAAAGTACAGTATAAAGTACACGCACAGTACAAAGTACAGTATGAATTACATGTACAGTATTAAGTACAGTATAAAGTACATGTACAGTATAAAGTACAGGTACAGTACAAAGTACAGTATGAATTACATGTACAGTATTAAGTACAGGTACAGTATTAAGTACAGGTACAGTATTAAGTACAGTATAAAGTACAGGTACAGTACAAAGTACAGTATGAAGTACATGTACAGTATTAAGTACAGTATAAAGTACATGTACAGTATAAAGTACAGGTACAGTACAAAGTACAGTATGAAGTACATGTACAGTATTAAGTACAGGTACAGTATTAAGTACAGTATTAAGTACAGGTACAGTATTAAGTACAGTATAAAGTACAGGTACAGTACAAAGTACAGTATGAAGTACATGTACAGTATTAAGTACAGATACAGTATAAAGTACAGGTACAGTATAAAGTACAGTATAAAGTACATGTACAGTACAAAGTACAGGTACAGTACAAAGTACAATATAGAGTACATGTACAGTATAAAGTACAGGTACAGTATAAAGCACAGTATGAAGTAGATGTACAGTATAAAATACATGTACAGTATAAAGTATAGGTACAGTATAAAGTACAAGTACAGTATAAAGTACAGTATGAAGTACAGGTACAGTATAAAGTATAAGTACAGTAACAAGTACAAGTTGAGTATAAAATACAAATGCAGTATAAAGTACAGTGTAAAGTACAAGTGCAGCATGAAGTACAATATATTCTACAAGTACAGTATATAGTACAAGTAAAGTGTAAAGTAAAAGTACAGTATAAAGTACAAGTACGGTATAAAGTACAAGTACAGTATAAAGTACAAATACAGTATAAAGTACAGTATAAAGTAGAAATACGGTATAAAGTAAAAGTACAGTATAAAGTACAGGTACAGTATAAAGTACAGTATAAAGTACATGTACAGTACAAAGTACAGTATAAAGTAGGAGTACAGTACAAAGTACAGTATAAAGTACATGTACAGTACAAAGTACAGTATAAAGTACATGTACAGTACAAAGTACAGTATAAAGTAGGAGTACAGTACAAAGTACAGTATAAAGTACATGTACAGTATAAAGTACAGTATAAAGTACATGTACAGTATAAAGTACAGTATAAAGTACATGTACAGTATAAAGTACAGGTACAGGGTGGGGAAGCCAAATGTACACTGAACATTTAGTTGTTTTTTCTCAGCAGACACTACGTCAGTTGTTTTGAACCCAAACATATACTGATGTCATAATCATACCTAACACTATTATCCATACCTTTTCAGAAACTTTTGCCCATATGAGTAATCAGGAAAGCAAACGTCCAAGAGTGTGTGATTTGCTGAATGCACTCGTCACACCAAAGGAGATTTCAGAAATAGTTGGAGTGTCCATAAAGACTGTTTATAATGGAAAGAAGAGAATGACTATGAGCAAAACTATTACCAGAAAGTCTGGAAGATACTATTAAAGAAGAATGGGAGAAGTTGTCACCTGAATATTTGAGGAACACTTGCACAAGTTTCAGGAAGCGTGTGAAGGCAGTTATTGAGAAAGAAGGAGGACACATAGAATAAAAACATTTTCTATTATGGACATTTTCTTGTGGCAAATAAATTCTCATGACTTTCACTAAACTAATTGGTCATACACTGTCTTTCAATCCCTGCCTCAAAATATTGTACATTTTGCTTCCCCACCCTGTACAGTATAAAGTAGAAGTACAGTATAAAATCTAGTGTAAAGTAGAGTACAGTATAAAGTACAGTATATAGTACAGGTACAATATAAAGTCCAGTATAAAGTAGAAGTACAGTATAAAGTACAGGTACAGTGTAAAGTACTGTATAAACTAAAAGTGCAGTATAAAGTGCAAGTACAATATAAAGTACACGTAAAGTATAAAATACAGTATAAAGTACAGTATATAGTACAAGTACAGTATGAAAATATGAACACATGTAAACACAAACATTTATAAAACTCATAAACATATAAAACGTGAACACATAAAACACATAAAACACATATAAACATATATAAACATATAAAAACATGTAAATACATATATAGCACATATAAACATAAAAATACACATAAAAACGTGTAAATATCCTTTTCCTGGTCATGGTCCTCTTCTTCGTGGTGGTGGTTCTTCTTCATGGTCCTCTTCTTCGTGGTGGTCCTCTTCTTCGTGGTGGTGGTTCTTCTTCGTGGTGGTGGTTCTTCTTCGTGGTCCTCTTCTTCGTGGTGGTCCTCTTCTTCGTGGTGGTGGTTCTTCTTCGTGGTGGTGGTTCTTCTTCGTGGTGGTGGTTCTTCTTCATGGTGGTGGTTCTTCTTCATGGTGGTCCTCTTCTTCGTGGTGGTCCTCTTCTTCGTGGTGGTGGTTCTTCTTCGTGGTGGTCTTCTTCTTCGTGGTGGTGGTTCTTCTTCGTGGTGATGGTTCTTCTTCGTGGTGGTGGTTCTTCTTCGTGGTGGTCTTCTTCTTCGTGGTGGTGGTTCTTCTTCGTGGTGGTGGTTCTTCTTCGTGGTGGTCTTCTTCTTCGTGGTGGTGGTTCTTCTTCGTGGTGGTGGTTCTTCTTCATGGTGGTGGTTCTTCTTCGTGGTGGTGGTTCTTCTTCGTGGTGGTGGTTCTTCTTCATGGTGGTCCTCTTCTTCGTGGTGGTCCTCTTCTTCGTGGTGGTGGTTCTTCTTCGTGGTGGTCCTCTTCTTCGTGGTGGTGGTTCTTCTTCGTGGTGGTCCTCTTCTTCGTGGTGGTCCTCTTCTTCGTGGTGGTGGTTCTTCTTTGTGGTGGTGGTTCTTCTTCGTGGTGGTGGTTCTTCTTCGTGGTCCTCTTCTTCGTGGTGGTCCTCTTCTTCGTGGTGGTGGTTCTTCTTCGTGGTGGTGGTTCTTCTTCGTGGTGGTGGTTCTTCTTCGTGGTCCTCTTCTTCGTGGTGGTCCTCTTCTTCGTGGTGGTGGTTCTTCTTCGTGGTGGTGGTTCTTCTTTGTGGTGGTGGTTCTTCTTCATGGTGGTGGTTCTTCTTCATGGTGGTCCTCTTCTTCGTGGTGGTCCTCTTCTTCGTGGTGGTGGTTCTTCTTCGTGGTGGTCCTCTTCTTCGTGGTGGTGGTTCTTCTTCGTGGTGATGGTTCTTCTTCGTGGTGGTGGTTCTTCTTCGTGGTGGTCTTCTTCTTCGTGGTGGTGGTTCTTCTTCGTGGTGGTGGTTCTTCTTCGTGGTGGTGGTTCTTCTTCGTGGTGGTCTTCTTCTTCGTGGTGGTGGTTCTTCTTCGTGGTGGTGGTTCTTCTTCATGGTGGTGGTTCTTCTTCGTGGTGGTGGTTTTTCTTCGTGGTGGTGGTTCTTCTTCATGGTGGTCCTCTTCTTCGTGGTGGTCCTCTTCTTCGTGGTGGTGGTTCTTCTTCGTGGTGGTCCTCTTCTTCGTGGTGGTGGTTCTTCTTCGTGGTGGTCCTCTTCTTCGTGGTGGTCCTCTTCTTCGTGGTGGTGGTTCTTCTTTGTGGTGGTCCTCTTCTTCATGGTGGTGGTTCTTCTTCGTGGTGGTGGTTCTTCTTCGTGGTGGTCTTCTTCTTCGTGGTGGTGGTTCTTCTTCGTGGTGGTGGTTCTTCTTCATGGTGGTGGTGGTTCTTCTTCGTGGTGGTGGTTCTTCTTCATGGTGGTCCTCTTCTTCGTGGTGGTCCTCTTCTTCGTGGTGGTGGTTCTTCTTCGTGGTGGTCCTCTTCTTCGTGGTGGTGGGGGTTCTTCTTCGTGGTGGTGGTTCTTCCTTGTGGTGGTGGTTCTTCTGGCCGTGGCGTCTGTTCATGTTCAGCCTTAGTTTCAGTTTAATGTTGGATGCGTTGGATGGCGTGGCTTTGACCAGACGCTGCAGTTCTGTTGTCCTGTTTGACTGAAGGAACCCTTTCATGTGGGACCAGGAACACTTCATCTGATGGCATGAATGTACCCACACACCCCCGCTGTGCACCAGGGCATCATGGGACATTTGGAAACATCAAGTCACTGGATCACAACGGATTCAGGATTTATTTAGTTTAGTTTCCAAAAAAAGAGTTGATTTTCCCACTAACACTGTCATGATAAGCCCCACCCACATCCGCTAACACTGTCATGATAAGCCCGCCCACATCCGCTAACACTGTCATGATAAGCCCCGCCGACATCCGCTAACACTGTCATGATAAGCCCCGCCCACATCCACTAACACTGTCATGATAAGCCCCGCCCACATCCACTAACACTGTCATGATAAGCCCCGCCCACATCCCTGTGTCATTAAACCTAAAGTCTTTAATAAATGCTCAAAAAGTGTTTTAGGATGTTCCTAAGGCATCAATAACCACTCCCGGGGATGTTTCAGGTTGTTTCAACACCTTTTTCAGATGGTCACCAAGAGGCTGAAAATTGAATTTTCATAAGGCTATAGTATGACGTCCAAAAATGGTCATTTTGAACATATTTTAATGGACTCTTAAAAAGTGTTTTAGGATGTTCCTAAGGCATCAATAAACACTCCCTGAGATGTTTCAGGTTGTTTCAACACCTTTTTCAGATGGTCACCAAGAGGCTGAAAATTGAATTTTCATAAGGCCATAGTATGATGTCCAAAAATAGTCATTTTGAACATATTTTAATAGATCCTCCAAAATTGTTTTACGACTTTCCTAAGTTCATAATGAACACTCCCGGGGATGTTTCATTTTGTTTAAACACCTTTTTCAGATGGTCACCAAGAGGCTCAAAATTGAATTTTCCTAAGGCTATAGTATGACGTCCAAAAATAGTCATTTTGAATATATTTTAATAGATACTTAAAAAGTGTTTTAGGACATTCCTAAGCTCATAATAAACACTCCCGGGGATGTTTCAGGTTGTTTCAACACATTTTTCAGATGGTCACTAGGAAGCTCAAAATTGAATTTTCATAAGGCATATAGTATATATAGTACGGCATCCAAAAATGGTCATTTTGAACATATTTTAATAGATACTTAAAAAGTGTTTTACAATGTTCCTGAGGCATCAGTGAACACTCCCCGAGATGTTTCAGGTTGTTTCAAGACCTTTTCCAGATGGTCACCAAGAGGTTTAAAATTTGATTTTCATAAGGCTATAGTATGACGTCCAAAAATGATCATTTTGAACATGTTTTAATAGATCCTCCAAAAGTGTTTTAGGACTTTCCTAAGTTCATAATGAACACTCCCGGGGATGTTTCATTTTGTTTCAACACCTTTTTCAGATGTTCACCAAGAGGCTCAAAATTGAATTTTCCTAAGGCTATAGTATGACGTCCATAAATGGTCATTTTGAACATATTTTAATAGATCCTCCAAAGTGTTTTATGATGTTCCTAAGTTCATAATAAACACTTCCTGAGATGCTTCAGGTTGTTTCAAGACCTTTTTCAGATGGTCACCAAGAGGCTTAAAATTGAATTTTCATAAATATATAGTCATAAATAAATATAGTATAGTCATTTTGAGCATGTTTTAATAGATCCTCCAAAAGTGTTTTAGGACATTCCTAAGGCATCAATAAACATTCCCAGTGATGTTTCAGGTTGTTTCAAGACCTTTTTCAGATGGTCACCAGGAGGCTCAAAATTGAATTTTCATAAGGCTATAGTATGACGTCCAAAAATGGTCATTTTAAACATATTTTAATAGATACTTAAAAAGTGTTTTAGAATGTTCCTGAGGCGTCAATGAACACTGCCTGAGATGTTTCAGGTTGTTTCAACACCTTTTTCAGATGGTCACCAAGAGGTTCAAAATTGAATTTTCATAAGGCTATCATATGACGTCCAAAAATGGTCATTTTGAACATATTTTAATAGATCCTCCAAAGTGTTTTATGGTATTCCTAAGTTCATAATAAACACTCCCCAAGATGCTTCAGGTTGTTTCAACACCTTTTTCAGATGGTCACATAGAGGCTCAAAATTGAATTATCATAAGGCTATAGTATGACGTCCAAAAATGGTCATTTTCAACATATTTTAATAGATCCTCCAAAGTGTTTTAGGACATTCCTAAGTTCATAATAAACACTCCTGGGGATGTGTTAGGTTTTGTCATCACATTTTTCAGATGGTCACATAGAGGCCCAAAATTGAATTTTCATAAGGCTATATAGTATGATGTCCAAAAATGGTCATTTTCAACATATTTTAATAGATCCTCCAAAGTGTTTTAGGACATTCCTAAGTTCATAATAAACACTCCTGGGGATGTGTTAGGTTTTTTCATCACATTTTTCAGATGGTCACATAGAGGCCCAAAATTGAATTCTCATAAGGCTATATAGTATGATGTCCAAAAATGGTCATTTTGAACATGTTTTAATAGATCCTCTAAAAGTGTTTTAGGACGTTCCTAAGTTCATAATAAACACTCCCCAAGACGTTTCAGGTTGTTTCAACACCTTTTTCAGATGGTCACTAAGAGGCTGAAAATTGAATTTTCATAAGGCTATCGTATGACGTCCAAAAATAGTCATTTTGAACATGTTTTAATAGATCCTCCAAAATTATTTTAGGACATTCCTAAGGCATCAATAAACACTCCCAGTGATGTTTCAGGTTGTTTCAACACCTTTTTCAGATGGTCACATAGAGGCCCAAAATTGAATTCTCATAAGGCTATATAGTATGATGTCCAAAAATGGTCATTTTGAACATGTTTTAATAGATCCTCTAAAAGTGTTTTAGGACGTTCCTAAGTTCATAATAAACACTCCCCAAGACGTTTCAGGTTGTTTCAACACCTTTTTCAGATGGTCACTAAGAGGCTGAAAATTGAATTTTCATAAGGCTATCGTATGACGTCCAAAAATAGTCATTTTGAACATGTTTTAATAGATCCTCCAAAATTATTTTAGGACATTCCTAAGGCATCAATAAACACTCCCAGTGATGTTTCAGGTTGTTTCAACACCTTTTTCAGATGGTCACATAGAGGCCCAAAATTGAATTTTCATAAGGCTATATAGTATGATGTCCAAAAATGGTCATTTTGAACATATTTTAATAGATCCTCCAAAATTGTTTTAGGACGTTCCTAAGTTCATAAACACTCCCCGAGATGTTTCAGGTTGTTTCAGCACCTTTTTCAGATGGTCACCAAGAGGCTTAAAATTGAATTTTCATAAGGCTATAGTATGACGTCCAAAAATACTCATTTTGAACATATTTTAATAGATCCTCCAAAAGTTTTTTAGGACATTCCTAAGGCATCAATAAACACTCCCAGTGATGTTTCAGGTTGTTTCAAAGACCTTTTTCAGATGGTCACCAGGAGGCTCAAAATTGAATTTTCATAAGGCTATAGTACGGCATCAAAAAATGGTCATTTTGAACATATTTAATTGATACTTAAAAAGTGTTTTAGAATTTTCCTGAGGCATCAATGAACACTCCCCAAGATACTTCAGGTTGTTTCAACACATTTTTCAGATGGTCACATAGAGGCCCAAAATTGAATTTTCATAAGTATGATGTCCAAAAACGGTCATTTTGAACATGTTTTAATAGACTTTCAAAACGTGTTTTAGGATGTTCCTAAGGCATCAATAAACACTCCCCGAGATGTTTCAGGTTGTTTCAACACCTTTTTCAGATGGTCACATAGAGGCTCAAAATTGAATTTTGATCAGGCTATAGTATGTCGTCCAAAAATGGTTCTTTTGAACATATTTCAATAGATCTTCGAAAAGTGTTTTAGACTTTCCTGAGGTATCGATAAACAGTCCCTAAGATTTTTCAGGTTGTTTCAACACCTTTTTCAGATGGTCACCAAGAGACTGAAAATTGAATTTTCATAAGGCTATAGTATGATTTCCACAAATGGTCATTTTGAACTAGAGATCAACCGATATGGGTTTTTTAGGGCCGATACCGATTATTAGTAGTTAGAGGAGGCCGATAACCGATATTTGGAGCCGATATTCATTTGCAGTAAAAGTGTAAAAATCGGCGTGAAAAATTTTGAATAATGCAAACACTGAACTTTGTTTAAATGCCTAAAACATGTTTATTTAATCAAACAAATAGAAAATAATAGCTCCAGAAGTGCATGGATTTCCTAGACTCAGAAGCATCTCTTATAAAGTTGAAAGTCCTTCTGCGTTGAAATCCGACGCAGAAGGAGTACGCACTGCGGAGAGGAGAAGTTTTCTGGTGTGAGAAGCTCCAGAGAGAGAACATGTGTCAAAGGTAAAGGCAGAAAACTCTTCTGAAACTGGACTAAACATCCCTGTGCTCTACATCTGATAACTACTACTAATGTTTCAGAAGAACGTCAGAGCAGAAGAAACATTAGCGGCAGCTCTGCTAACTTAGATGACCTCCTGACATGTGTGTGAATTAGACTGCAGAGAATATGGAGATGGAAACAGTCTGTGAGAGAAAAGCATGTGTGGGATTAAGAGAGAGAGTAAAAAACTCACTTCACTTGTTTTATGGAAGCACGCTGAGGTGGAGTCTGATGAGCTTTGACCAGAACATGAGTTCAGTCTGGATCTAAACGCTCTATGTGTTAGTAATGGAGAACATGTATAGAACACAGTCTGATCCCAAGTCAGTCCCAGTCTGAGTGTGTGTGTGTGTGTGTGAGGACAGCTTCCACGTCAACCAATCAGAGGGCAGAGAGTGGATAGTGCAGAGGAGAGAGAGAGAGAGAGAGAGAGGCGCGGCTGCATCTGAGCCGAAATAACTCAGTTTTAAATTGATTTCTTAATATCGGCCCATCGGATTAAAAAAAGGCCGATACCGATATATGTCAGATTTCCAAATATCGGCGCCGATAATCGGCCGACCTCTATTTTGAACATGTTTTGATAGATCCTCCAAAAGTGTTTTAGGACGTTCCTCCTAAGTTCATAATTAACACTCCCCAAGATGCTTCAGGTTGTTTCAACACCTTTTTCAGATGGTCACATAGAGGCTCAAAATTGAATTTTCATAAGGCTATCGTATGACGTCCAAAAATGATCATTTTTAACATGTTTTAAGTAAGTAAGTAAAGTAAATTTTATTTATAGAGCACTTTTCACAGACAGAGTCACAAAGTGCTTTATCAATTCAAATCAGAATCAAATGAACTCTACAGACCCAACAGAATCCTTCAGGAGCAAACACGTGTGATTGGTGACAGTGGAAGGAAAAACTTCCCTTTAACAGCAGAAACCTGGAGCAGACCCAGACTCCTGAAGGATGGACGTCTGCCTGGACCAGTGGGGTTAAAGAGAGAGAGAGAGAGTAAAGGAGGAGAAAAGAGAGAGCGATAGAGATATAGAGAGACTGGGGGGGGGGATGACACATGGAGTACGTTATGATGAATACATAGAGTGTAGTCAGTCTGTGGTGGTCCTGGGTCAGGTGGGAGACTAAAAAGCCTTTTTGAACAGGAGGGTTTTCAGGTGTTTCTTAAAGCTCTGTGCAGAGTCCATGGACCGTAGGTGTAGAGGCAGGTCATTCCATAGACGTGGTCCACAGCTTTAACAGACCTGTCACCGCGTGTGCTAAAACAGGTCCATGGAACAATCAGCAGGTGTGTGGAACCATCAGCAGGTGTGTGGAACCATCAGCAGGTGCTGTCCTGAAGACCTCAGGCTACGAGTCGAGCTGTAGGGCTGGATCAGGGAAGCAATGTATGCAGGGGCCTGGCCATGTAGAGCCCGGAAAGTTAGCACCAGAATTTTGAAATGAAGACGATATAGAACAGGAGCCAGTGGAGAGACTTAAGGATGGGAGTGATGTGGGTTCTCCTGTTTGTGCGGGTCAGGAGCCTTCAGCAGAGTTCTGGACAAACTGTAGACGGGCCAGCTCCTTCTGTTTAAGCATGTAAACAGGCTGTTGCAGTAGTCTAAGCCAGAAGACACAAAAGCGTGAACGATCATCTCGAGCTCATTGATGGACACCATAGACCTGAGTTTGGAGATGTTGCGTAGGTGGAAGAAACAGTTTTTCACCAGGTGTTTGGAGTAGAATTCTAAAGACATGTCCTGGTCAAAGATGACACCCAGATTCCTCAGTTTGGTCTTTACCGAGGAACTCAGGTCTCCAAGGTGATGTTTGATCCCTGGGATTGCACTGTCCGGGTCAATGATGAGGGTCTGTGTTTGACTGGAGTTCAGCTGGAGGCTGTTCTCATTTAGCCACTGCTTCAGCTCTGACAAGCAGATGATTAAGGAACTCAGTTTGTGGGGTTCAGAGGAGTCAAAGGAGCAGTATATCTGGATGTCATCTGTGAATAGATGATAGGAGACATCACTGTACTGTCGGATAATGTGGCCAAGTGGGAGGACATAGAGTAAGAATAGCACTGGTCCCAGGACAGAGCCTTGGGGCACACCACACAGTAGATCCGCTGAGTCAGATTGGAAGTTGTTTATTGACACAGTGAAGCTTCTGCCGGTCAGGTAAGAGGAGAACCAGTCTAGCACAGGACCTGACATCCCTACCAGGTCCCTCAGTCTCTCAATCATTATGGTATGGTCCACTGTGTCAAAGGCCGAGGACAGATCTAGCAGGACCAAGACCGTGGATTTCCCGGAGTCAGCCTCCATCAGGATGTCACTGGACACTTTTAATAGTGCGGTTTGTGTTGAGTGGCGTTGTCTAAACCCAGACTGAAAAGTGTCATAGATCTGGTGTGTCTCCAGAAAAGCTGTAAGTTGTTTAGACACTGCCTTCTCAAGGATTTTGGCCAATAGGGGGAGCTTTGAAATGGGCCTGTAGCTTTTGAAGTCTGTGGGGTCCAGTGTGGTTTTCTTTAGTTTAGGTTCTATGATGGCCTGTTTGAAGGAGCTGGGAAACAAACCAGTTGAGAGCAACAGGTTAAAAAGCTTTGTGACCCATGGTCCAATAGTGTCAAAGACACCGACAAGGAGCTTATGGGGGAGGATGTCTGCAGAGTTGGAGGAGGGTTTCGTTTTGGATAAAAGTGCTGAGATGTCCTCCAGTGTCACAGGGTCGAAAGAGGACCAGGTTTGCAGAGGGGGATCAGATAGGGTCAGACGGCCAGAGGGTGGTGGGATATTGTGTTTAATATCCCTGATCTTGTCTGTGAAGAAGTTTAGGAAGTCATTGCTGTCAGCTTTACAGAGCACGGGGGGGGGCAGGGGACAGCAGGGGACACAATGGACTGGACTGTGTCACAGATTACTTTGGGGTTTTTCTTGTTTGTGGCTATAAGTTTGTGGAAGGAGCTGGATCTTGCCTCCTTAATCATTTTATTTAAGGAGGTTATGAGATCTTTAAGATGTAACCTGTGTACTTCCAACTGGGTTGATTTCCAAAGACGCTCAGTTTTGCGACAAGTTCTCCTTAGGTTTAAGATGTTTTCATTTATCCAGGGACAAGACCACTTACGAGTGACATTAGTTTTCACGGGAGCCACCTGGTTCAGAATAGAGCTGCAGTGTGTGGAGAAGCACTGGATAAACTCATTAATAGACTTAAAAAGTGTTTTAGGACATTCCTAAGTTCATAATGAACACTCCATTAGATGTTTCAGGTTTTTTTAAGACCTTTTTCAGATGGTTACCAAGAGGCTCAAAATTGAATTTTCATAGGGCTATATAGTATGACGTCCAAAAATGGTCGTTTTGAACATATTTTAATAGATCCTCCAAAGTGTTTTAGGATGTTCCTAAGTTCATGATAAACACTCCCCAAGATGCTTCAGGTATTTTCAACACCTTTTTAAGATGGTCACCAAGAGGCTCAAAATTGAAATTTCATAAGGCTATAGTATGACGTCCAAAAATGGTCATTTTGAACATATTTTAATAGATAATTAAGTTTTTTACGATATTCCTAAGTTCATAATAAACACTCCCCGAGATGTTTCAGGTTGTTTCAACACCTTTTTCAGATGGTCACCAAGAGGCTCAAAATTGAATTTTCATAAGGCTATATCGTCCAAAAATGGTCATTTTTAACATATTTCAATAGATCCTCCAAAAGTGTTTTAGACTTTCCTGAGGTATCGATAAACACTCCCTGAGATGCTTCAGGTTGGTTCAACACCTTTTTCAGATGGTCACCAAGAGGCTTAAAATTGAATTTTCATAAGGCTATAGTATGACGTCCAAAAATGATCATTTTGAACATGTTTTAATAGATCCTCCAAAAGTGTTTTAGGACATTCCTAAGGCATCAATAAACACTCCCTGAGATGTTTCAGGTTGTTTCAACACCTTTTTCAGATGGTCACATAGAGGCTCCAAATTGAATTTTCATAGGGCTATAGTATGACGTCCAAAAATGGTCATTTTGAACATATTTTAATAGATAATTAAAAAGTGTTTTTACGATATTCCTAAGTTCATAATAAACACTCCCGGGGATGTTTCAGGTTGTTTCAACACATTTTTCAGATGGTCACATAGAGGCCCAAAATTGAATTTTCATAAGGCGATATAGTATGATGTCCAAAAATGGTCATTTTGAACACATTTTAATAGATCCTCCAAAAGTGTTTTAGGATTTTCCTGAGTTCATAATAAACACTCCCTGAGATGTTTTAGGTTGTTTCAACACCTTTTTCAGATGGTCACCAAGAGGCTCAAAATTGAATTTTCATAAGCTTTTAGTATTACGTCCAAAAATGGTCATTTTATACAAATAAGAATAAATGTAAACACTTACAGTTGTGTTAATAACAGTTTAAATGTACAAACATGCTAATGCTACCTGAGCTAATTAGCAGCTTGCTGACAGACCATAGAATTTCATACATATTCATGGTAACATTAGCTAATGTAGCTTGGTTCCTTTTGTTAAAGGAACTTAAACCCAACAACAGTTGAGTTAATTAAACCAGTTTAATTAAATAAACCTGAGTCTGAATGAGATGATGTTCAACTGTCTGTGGATGCTAACCAGAGTTCCAATGATTAAGGATCAATTATTAGTGAAAACCAACAATTGATTAACTTTGAGTAAATCAAAGTCCATATATAGACTGAGGATTGAATTGATTGAATTAATCTATGCTTTAATTGATTGATTTGCTGAGTTGAGTTCATATGGATGAACCCTTAGAAACAATCTATAAATGTGGGCAGAGTTCAGGTTCTAGATAACTGTGTTCTGTCAGTGTACTGCAGATGTTCTGATGTTTCAAACCTGAAGCAGGTGAACCAGAAGAAGCTTCAGTTTCAGTTCAGACGTTTGAGTCTGACCTTTTTCCAGGTTCTGTCCGAATGTCCTCCTCTGACCTTTGACCTCTGTCCTAGTGCTGACTGGTGTTTGGGCGGGTCCAGTTTTTTGGTTTTGTTTCAGTGTTCTGTTCTCCTTGGGTTCTGTTTCAGTGTTCTGTTCTGCTTCCGTTCTGTTTCCTCCGTTCATGAATAACTCATCCACGTCGTCGTTTCTTCACTGCATTTGTCTCCGTGCGTCGTGTCTGATGTTTGTGACCTTTTCATTGGAGACGCCGCAGCAGGGGCTGATGGGAAATGGGTGCAGACAGTGACTCATGGTGGCACAGACTGACGCTCACGGGTGTCAAACCTACGGCCCGTGCACCAGAACCGGCCGCCCCAGGGTCCAATCCGGTCCGATGCGGTCTGAGAATAGTTTCATCCTGAAATTAGACTTATTTCACTGTCAAATAAAAGGAGGAAGATTTCATTATTTCTAGTTGATTGTGTTGTTATTGTTCTGGTTCTCATCCACTTTAGAACATATGGGTCTGAATGTAGAACCTGAACTCACACATGTTCTGGTTCTGTTGAATCAAACATGAAGGATCCGATAAATGTTGGACCTTCAGGTTCTGACAGAAGAACCCACGAACAAACTGAAACCCACCTACAGATTCAGTCAATGGGGCGGGGCTTAGTCCAACAGGCCTCGTTTGTCCTGGGGTTTGATCCAGGGTTTCTTCTTCTTCTTCTCCTTTTTTCCTGGGGTTTCTTCTTCCTCTTCTTTTTCTTCTTCTTTTTTCCTGGGGTTTGATGTACCACTCTGCCGTCTGTCCTGTGGCTGGCGTCCATCCGTCCGTTTGTCTGCTTGTGTCCGAGGCCTTCTTTGGGTTCTGTTTGTTCTGTTTGCTCCGTCGGTGCCAGACTTCAGTTCTGACTGGAATGTCAAACACTCTGGAAGCTTTTCAGCTGCTGAACAACAAATGCCTGAACATTTGAACAAATGAGACGGGATAGAGTTAAAGGAGGTTTTAGACCTTCAGCTGGGAACAAGCTGGACCTGTGGACGTCCAGGGCCCAGGACGGAGACTGAAACCCCCAGAACATCTGCTGATAGAACAGTTTCATATTAGAATGGACCGGATAAGTGACTGAGGTTCCAGATGTAGATCCCAGTTCATTTGGACCTAAATGTAACTTCAGCGTCACTGCAGACTCCGCCCTCTGGGAAGTTTGTCTCAAAGAAACTGAAAGATGTCGAATGGCATGTACAAAACATGTTTCATTTTTCTGTGTTTCAGTATTTGTTCTGTTTGGTTCTTCAGATCATCCGCGTCTGGATGTGGAACCTGAACTTCCATGTTCCACCTTCACAGTTCTGTTTGTTTGGGTTCTAACGGTTCCAACAGTTGGTGTCAGTAGAACCACCTCCAGCCTCACAACAGGAAATATGGGTTTGTAGCTCGCTGGCCGACAGGCTGTAAGCTGCTGTTGTCATGTGACACCTGGTGGTGGCATCTGTCGTCGTCTGTCACAAAAGGTTCAATTGTCTTCTTCTCTTAAACTCCAGTTCTGATTGACTTCAAACTTGGTCTACAGCTTCTGTATGATGATGTCAACACAAGTTAGTGAAATTATTTGGATCCAGATCTGATTCTGGATTTGGTGCCACTTTGAAAAATGTTCCCATTCTAACAGATAGGAAGTGGATTGATCCAATAAATCAGTATCACTGATATCAAGTGTGAATTTGAATTTTTTACAGATCTGATTGAATATGAGCAAAACATGGACTATTTCTGTAATAGAATAAATACACAGAACTGGGGGAGAATAAATGGATCTGGATACATTTCCCAAAACTTTGAATTTGGCCGCTAAGCTACAGGGCCATTGGTCCGATTTTTTTTAAAATTTCCTGTTGTCACAAATATGCAACGAACCCAAAATTCCATCTGATTTATGTGCTATTGTCAAATGAACACAAGCATCCACTACAAAGCACCAGCACAAATAATACATGTTTAAATGTACCTGTGTGTAAAAGCAGCCGTTAAAGGGTCAAAGCGTCCACATGTGAACAGATGATGATGTTTCCACAGAGCTGATTCATGGAGGCGTCGTTAAGGTCCCGCCTCCACTTCATCCTCATGTGTCTGAGACGCAGACGTGTCGTACATCAGACGTGTCGTACATCAGACGTGTCGTACATCAGCGTCTCTGTGCCGACGCCTCCATTAAACCAAAGACATAAAACCTCTGAGTCCAGACGCCGTCACACAATCAGTTCAACAGAAAAAAAACGAAAAGAAAAGCACCAGCATCAGATGGAATGAACCAGACCAAGAATGGATCATATATATATATATATATATATATATATATATATATATATATATATATATATATACACATATATATATATATACACATATATATATATATATACACATATATACGTGTGTGTGTATATATATATATATATATGTATTTATGTGTGTGTGTACATTATTAATATTATTATTATTGATAATAATTCAATCCAGACCAGCTGAAACAGTTGCTTCAGTCCAACCACGTGTCGTCAGTAACTTGTGTGTTTCATACAGTTTCATTGAAGCTGATTGTCTGTTCTCCGTTCTCTAAACTGTAGTCGTGTGTTTTGATCAGATTGTGTCTGAATAAACTGAAGCAGGTTTTAGAACCGAGTCAAGTCTGAACACGTTCACAGATGCTTGAGATGTTTGGGTTCAACCTGAACCGCCTCCTCCCACTAACGGCTGATCTGGATCCAGTTTAGTCTGAGGTTTAGTCTGTGGTTTAGTCTGAGGTTTAGTCTGGGGTTTAGTCTGAGCTTTAGTCTGAGGTTTAGTCTGTGGTTTAGTCTGAGGTTTAGTCTGGGGTTTAGTCTGAGTTTTAGTCTGAGCTTTAGTCTGAGGTTTAGTCTGAGCTTTAGTCTGGGGTTTAGTCTGAGCTTTAGTCTGGGGTTTAGTCTGAGCTTTAGTCTGGGGTTTAGTCTGAGTTTTAGTCTGAGCTTTAGTCTGAGGTTTAGTCTGTGGTTTAGTCTGAGGTTTAGTCTGAGCTTTAGTCTGGGGTTTAGTCTGAGCTTTAGTCTGGGGTTTAGTCTGAGCTTTAGTCTGGGGTTTAGTCTGAGCTTTAGTCTGGGGTTTAGTCTGAGCTTTAGTCTGAGGTTTAGTCTGAGCTTTAGTCTGGGATTTAGTCTGAGCTTTAGTCTGAGCTTTAGTCTGGGGTTTAGTCTGAGTTTTAGTCTGAGCTTTAGTCTGGGGTTTAGTCTGAGCTTTAGTCTGAGCTTTAGTCTGAGCTTTAGTCTGGGGTTTAGTCTGAGCTTTAGTCTGAGCTTTAGTCTGGGGTTTAGTCTGAGCTTTAGTCTGGGGTTTAGTCTGAGCTTTAGTCTGAGCTTTAGTCTGGGGTTTAGTCTGAGCTTTAGTCTGGGCTTTAGTCTGAGCTTTAGTCTGGGGTTTAGTCTGAGCTTTAGTCTGAGGTTTAGTCTGAGCTTTAGTCTGGGATTTAGTCTGAGCTTTAGTCTGAGCTTTAGTCTGGGGTTTAGTCTGAGTTTTAGTCTGGGCTTTAGTCTGAGCTTTAGTCTGGGGTTTAGTCTGAGCTTTAGTCTGGGGTTTAGTCTGAGCTTTAGTCTGAGGTTTAGTCTGGGGTTTAGTCTGAGCTTTAGTCTGGGGTTTAGTCTGAGCTTTAGTCTGAGCTTTAGTCTGGGGTTTAGTCTGAGCTTTAGTCTGGGCTTTAGTCTGAGCTTTAGTCTGGGGTTTAGTCTGAGCTTTAGTCTGAGGTTTAGTCTGAGCTTTAGTCTGGGATTTAGTCTGAGCTTTAGTCTGAGCTTTAGTCTGGGGTTTAGTCTGAGTTTTAGTCTGGGCTTTAGTCTGAGCTTTAGTCTGGGGTTTAGTCTGAGCTTTAGTCTGGGGTTTAGTCTGAGCTTTAGTCTGAGGTTTAGTCTGTGGTTTAGTCTGAGGTTTAGTCTGAGCTTTAGTCTGGGGTTTAGTCTAAGCTTTAGTCTGAGCTTTAGTCTGAGGTTTAGTCTGAGCTTTAGTCTTGTTTAGTCTGAGGTTTAGTCTGTGGTTTAGTCTGTAGTTTAGTCTAGGTTTAGTCTGTGGTTTAGTCTGTGGTTTAGTCTGTAGTTTAGTCCTAGGTTTAGTCTGTGGTTTATTCTAAGGTTTAGTCTTTGGTTTAGTCTCTTGTTTAGTCTCTAGTTTAGTCCTAGGTTTAGTCTGTGGTTTAGTCTCTAGTTTAGTCCTAGGTTTAGTCTGTGGTTTAGTCTAAGGTTTAGTCTGTGGTTTAGTCTCTTGTTTAGTCTCTAGTTTAGTCCTAGGTTTAGTCTGTGGTTTATTCTAAGGTTTAGTCTGTGGTTTAGTTTCTTGTTTAGTCTCTAGTTTAGTCCTAGGTTTAGTCTGTGGTTTAGTCTAAGCTTTAGTCTGTAGTTTAGTCCTAGGTTTAGTCTGTGGTTTATTCTAAGGTTTAGTCTGTGGTTTAGACTCTTGTTTAGTCCTAGGTTTAGTCTGTGGTTTATTCTAAGGTTTAGTCTGTGGTTTAGACTCTTGTTTAGTCTCTAGTTTAGTCCTAGGTTTAGTCTGTGGTTTAGTCTCTAGTTTAGTCCTAGGTTGAGTCTGTGGTTTAGTCTAAGGTTTAGTCTGTGGTTTATTCTCTTGTTTAGTCTGTGATTTAGTCCTAGATTTAGTCTGTGTTTAATGTGTGTTTAATATGTGTTTTGTGGGCGTGTCCTAGGTGGTGGGCGGTTCCGGTCGGGTCTACACCTGCCTCACTTCCTGTCACTTCTGTCCGTGTCCATCCTTCGCCTATGCCGTCCTTCACAGGGGCGGAGCTCTGATGGTGAGTGTTCCAACAGAAAAAGAAACAAACGCACCCAAACAGTCCAGACACAGACCGAGCATGAGAACCTGTAAGAGACAAACGGAGACAAACGGACAGAGGACAGTGAAGGACAGCCGAGGACAGCAAACACACCCAGTATATGTCTTCATTTGTCCAGTCTGCGTTTGTCCACTCGGGGACATGTATGTGTTTAGTGGACAGACGTGTCCACTTGGACGTGTCTTTCTGTCCAGTATGTGGTCACATGACCTCAGGCTCTGAGGGACGTCTGTGCCCACTGACCCTCATCCTTCTACGATCATCAGGACGTGTCCCCGGAGGATGAGACCACTGTGAGAACGTGGACTTTAACCCCAACTGAGGACGGACACGGAGACACAGAGGGAGAGACAGAGACGGAGAACCAAACAAATGTGTGAAATAATCCACATTAGCCCCGCCTTCACCACATTAGTTTAAACATGCACTTAGCCCCACCTTCACCACATCAGTGTAAACATACACTTAGCCCCGCCTTCACCACATTAGTTTAAACATGCACTTAGCCCCACCTTCACCACATCAGTGTAAACATACACTTAGCCCCGCCTTCACCACATTAGTTTAAACATGCACTTAGCCCCGCCTTCACCACATTAGTTTAAACATGCACTTAGCCCCGCCTTCACCACATTAGTTTAAACATGCACTTAGCCCCACCTTCACCACATCAGTGTAAACATACACTTAGCCCCGCCTTCACCACATTAGTTTAAACATGCACTTAGCCCCGCCTTCACCACATTAGTGTAAACATGCACTTAGCCCCGCCTTCACCACATTAGTTTAAACATGCACTTAGCCCCGCCTTCACCACATTAGTTTAAACATGCACTTAGCCCCGCCTTCACCACATTAGTGTAAACATGCACTTAGCCCCGCCTTCACCACATTAATTTAAACATGCACTTAGCCCCGCCTTCACTACATTAGTGTAAACATGCACTTAGCCCCGCCTTCACCACATTAGTGTAAACATGCACTTAGCACCGCCTTCACCACATTAGTTTAAACATGCACTTAGCCCCGCCTTCACCACATTAGTGTAAACATGCACTTAGCACCGCCTTCACCACATTAGTTTAAACATGCACTTAGCACCGCCTTCACCACATTAGTTTAAACATGCACTTAGCCCCGCCTTCACCACATTAGTTTAAACATGCACTTAGCCCCGCCTTCACCACATTAGTGTAAACATGCACTTAGCACCGCCTTCACCACATTAATTTAAACATGCACTTAGCCCCGCCTTCACCACATTAGTGTAAACATGCACTTAGCCCCGCCTTCACCACATTAGTGTAAACATGCACTTAGCACCGCCTTCACCACATTAATTTAAACATGCACTTAGCACCGCCTTCACCACATTAGTGTAAACATGCACTTAGCCCCGCCTTCACCACATTAGTGTAAACATGCACTTAGCACCGCCTTCACCACATTAGTTTAAACATGCACTTAGCCCCGCCTTCACCACATTAGTGTAAACATGTAGAACCTGGACTGGGACAGATGTGTGGAGGACATCCTGGTGTCCACATCCCTCTGTCCTTCAGTCCCTCTGTTCTTCTGTCCCTCTGTTCTTCTGTCCTTCTGTCCCTCTGTTCTTCTGTCCCTCTGTCCTCTGTCCTTCTGTCCCTCTGTCCTTCTGTCCCTCTGTCCTTCTGTCCCTCTGTCCTTCTGTTCTTCTGTCCCTCTGTCCTTCTGTCCCTCTGTTCTTCTGTCCCTCTGTCCTTCTGTCCCTCTGTTCTTCTGTCCCTCTGTCCTTCTGTCCCTCTGTTCTTCTGTCCTTCTGTCCCTCTGTCCTTCTGTCCCTCTGTTCTTCTGTCCCTCTGTTCTTCTGTCCTTCTGTCCCTCTGTCCTTCTGTCCCTCTGTTCTTCTGTCCCTCTGTCCTTCTGTTCTTCTGTCCCTCTGTCCTTCTGTCCCTCTGTTCTTCTGTCCCTCTGTTCTTCTGTCCTTCTGTCCCTCTGTCCTTCTGTCCCTCTGTTCTTCTGTCCCTCTGTTCTTCTGTCCTTCTGTCCCTCTGTTCTTCTGTCCCTCTGTCCCTCTGTCCTTCTGTCCCTCTGTCCTTCTGTCCCTCTGTTCTTCTGTCCCTCTGTCCTTCTGTTCTTCTGTCCCTCTGTCCTTCTGTCCCTCTGTTCTTCTGTCCCTCTGTCCTTCTGTCCCTCTGTCCTTCTGTCCTTCTGTCCCTCTGTTCTTCTGTCCGTCTGTCCTTCTGTCCCTCTGTTCTTCTGTCCTTCTGTCCCTCTGTCCTTCTGTCCCTCTGTTCTTCTGTCCCTCTGTCCTTCTGTCCCTCTGTTCTTCTGTCCCTCTGTTCTTCTGTTCTTCTGTCCCTCTGTCCTTCTGTCCCTCTGTTCTTCTGTCCCTCTGTCCTTCTGTTCTTCTGTCCCTCTGTTCTTCTGTCCCTCTGTCCTTCTGTCCCTCTGTTCTTCTGTCCCTCTGTCCTTCTGTTCTTCTGTCCTTCTGTCCCTCTGTTCTTCTGTCCTTCTGTCCCTCTGTCCTTCAGTCCCTCTGTTCCTGTTTCCCTCTGTTCTTCTGTCCTTCTGTCCCTCTGTCCTTCAGTCCCTCTGTTCTTCTGTCCCTCTGTCCCTCTGTCCTTCTGTCCCTCTGTTCTTCTGTCCTTCTGTCCCTCTGTTCTTCTGTCCCTCTGTCCCTCTGTCCTTCTGTCCCTCTGTTCTTCTGTCCTTCTGTCCCTCTGTTCTTCTGTCCTTCTGTCCCTCTGTTCTTCTGTCCCTCTGTCCTTCTGTCCCTCTGTCCTTCTGTCCCTCTGTCCTTCTGTCCCTCTGTCCCTCTGTTCTTCTGTCCTTCTGTCCCTCTGTCCCTCTGTTCTTCTGTCCCTCTGTCCCTCTGTCCTTCTGTCCCTCTGTCCTTCTGTCCTTCTGTCCCTCTGTTCTTCTGTCCCTCTGTTCTTCTGTCCCTCTGTCCTTCTGTCCCTCTGTTCTTCTGTCCCTCTGTCCTTCTGTCCCTCTGTTCTTCTGTCCTTCTGTCCCTCTGTTCTTCTGTCCCTCTGTCCTTCTGTCCCTCTGTCCCTCTGTCCTTCTGTCCCTCTGTCCCTCTGTCCTTCTGTCCCTCTGTCCCTCTGTTCTTCTGTCCCTCTGTCCTTCTGTCCCTCTGTCCTTCTGTCCCTCTGTCCTTCTGTCCCTCTGTCCCTCTGTTCTTCTGTCCCTCTGTCCTTCTGTCCTTCTGTCCCTCTGTCCTTCTGTCCCTCTGTCCCTCTGTTCTTCTGTCCCTCTGTTCTTCTGTCCCTCTGTTCTTCTGTCCTTCTGTCCCTCTGTTCTTCTGTCCCTCTGTCCTTCTGTCAGTCCACAGTTCATCCAGTCCACTTCTGTTTTCAGAATAAACTAAAGTTCTAAAATCCTCCCAGACTCAGATTTGAAGTTGAAACTTCAGAACTTTTTTTGCAGTGTTGTAGAAATGTGCCACAGCTCCTTTAACTCTTTAAACCCTGGTGTGAGGAGCGGCTCCACCTCCATGTGTCAAAGGTCAGATCAGGTCCATATATGGTCTGTTATTGATCAGGTTATTGATGGGACTGTTCTGTTGGATCATCAGCTGTTTCTCTTCTTCCAGTGTAAACACCTCCTGGCTGTGTACCTGTCCCAGGCCATGGGCGTCACCCAGCAGGACGCCGTCACCGACCAGCACATGACAGCGCTGCTCAGCAGGGGAACACTCCCATGATGCTCAGCGGTGGTGTTGGTCCCATGATGCTCAGCTTTGGAGGCGGTCCCGTGATGCTCAGCTTTGGAGGCGGTCCCATGATGCTCAGCGGTGGAGGCGGTCCCATGATGCTCGGAGGCGGTCCCATGATGCTCAGCGGTGGAGGCGGTCCCATGATGCTCAGCGGTGGAGGCGGTCCCATGATGCTCAGGTACGTTCAGCGACGGGCCCATGTTCTGATTGGACATTTTCAGAGGACGCTTTAGGTCACGGCGAGGATGAATGGCGTTTTCAAAGACGCCAGGCGGGCGTGGGTCTATTTTTAGGTCGGCTCAGCGGCGGCAGATGAATGTTACATCATCAACTGCCGGAAACACAGGACCACATCTGGTCTGTTCCCATGGGAACCCACAGGGAATCATGGGAAAAAGCCCTAAAAACAGTCCTTTGTGTCCCAGTGAACAGATTTAAACTCAGGTTTAAACTTAAACTCAGGTGAAAATAAATAAACACAGACAACGGAAACAGTAGAAACAGGATTTTATTAAACAGAATCAAACACAGACGTAAACGTTCACAGTAGAACTGGGGCTCCTTCCTGATTGGTCCTGACACTCAAACACAGCCAATCAAAGGCAGGAATGTGGAAGTGGTTCAGCATGTGCTCAGTGGAACCGGGACCGAGTCGGTACCGGTGCTCCCAGCATCCGGTGCGTTTACCGTTTCCACGGCGATGGAACACTAATGTTTAGCCCTTAACGTTAACGGTTCATCAGAGCAGCTGATTGGACAGAAGGTCTGATCCAAACCCGGTTCCACTGAGTTTACGGCAGATTCAGGTTCTACGGTCGGGTTCTACGGTCGGGTTCAGGCGACGGAACCGTCCAGGTCTGATTGGGTTTCAGACAGAACGACCTCTGACCTGATGTTTTCCTTTTATGGACATAGATGTTCAAACCACAACGAGAGCAAACGATAGAACCGAAACCACAGCTGGGGACCAGACCAGAACCAGAACTAAACTAGACCAGAACCAGACCTGAACCAGACCAGAACCAGGACTGAACCAGACCAGAACCAGGACTGAACCGGACCAGGTCATCCATCCGTCAAAACATAATCAGAGGCAGTGTGGTTGATTTTGTGGACAGTGAAGGTCACATTTCATTAACTGTATTTACCGCGTCGCCTTTAAACGCATCACTGACAGGTTCGGACGCTTCAGTGTGTCTGTATTTACTGCGTTGTCGTTATTTCATTTATGTTCAACCCACAAAATGACACTGAAGACACAAACAATAAATGATGTAAAAATGAGCTCAGTTCAGTTTCTAGGTTCAGACCAGTACGACCTGAAGTGGATCAGAACCAGGAAATGACAGAACCCAGACGGAACTCCAAATGTCTGAGAACGTCTGCATTTATTAAGAACATCAACACCCTAGGATTGGGTCCAAACATCTGTGGAACCAGACTAATATTCAGTTTGTCTTTTATAATTAGAACTGACAGAACCCAGTTAGAACTGACAGAACCTGTGGAACAAACACAGGCTTCATGTCATTTTAATTTGTTTCATTAAATGAAACAGAAAAAAAATCCTTTTTGTGATTCTTTCCAGGTTCTGACGTTCTGCTCGTGGTCTGAATGTGGAACCTGAACCAGCCGGAGCTGAACAGACACAGTGGAGTTGTGGGTTCAACGCTGGTCTGGTTTACACTCTGGGTCTAAATGCCGGGTTCATGTTTGTGGAGGGAAACGGAGCCGATAATTGGACCAAAAATGAACACGCACTCACAGGTCCGAGCCACGCCATTGGTCCGTTCCCCTGTCAATCACAGTCTTCACACCCTTCACTACCAGGTTTATTATTTAATTAATGTTCGAACATCCGTTAGTCCAGGATGATCACATGGACTTGGACTGGTTTGACCCGCAGATGGTGCATCAGTACCTGATGGACCCGTTCACGCAGAACCAGGTCCTACTCCAGAACCAGCTCCGACTACAGAACCAGGTCCAAGTCCAGAACCAGGTTCGAGTCCAGACTGGACTGGAAGGGTTGGTTTAAGGCCGTTTCTGTCGCCTCCCATTAGACCCACATGCAGGGGATTATGGGTAGGATCCGGTTTAGTCCACGGGTCCAGATGGAACCACAAACCGTCGGTTGGTTCCGTTCTCAAAGTAATAAATAAGTTCAACAGTGACAGTAGAACAGAACAGGAGTGTTTCCATGGTAACGGGGTGGAGTAAGGACGATCAAGAGGGTTTAGTGCCAAGTCTGGATCTGATTCACAGTTTGAACAAAACACCTTCAAAAGAGAGGATAAGATGGTCCACCTGGACCACCTGGTCCACCTGGTCCACCTGGACCAGGTCACAAATAATGTCCACATTGATGCTGACGTCTTCATTAGTAATGTTCTGTAAACACTGTCACCCTCAGTGAACTGAAGGTCTGGACCCAAGCCACCTGGACCGGACCCATCCGGACTGGACCGGAGCCACCCGGATCGGACCCATCCGGACCAGAGCCACCCGGACCGGACCCATCCGGACCAGAGCCACCCGGACCGGAGCCACCCGGACCGGAGCCACCCAGACCAGACCGGAGCCCCCCCGGCGGATCCAGGTCCTAGAGCAGAGGGTCGATGGTCATGTGGACCTGGTCCGTAGTGGTCCTGCTTCCGTTGGAGCTCAGGTAGGTCTCCTCCCTCCGACACAGGAAGTGGCGGGTCAGGATCTTGCGGAAGGTGTTCCTGAAGTCCTGGATGCGGTAGGCGTAGATGATGGGGTTGACGGCCGAGTTGGCGTGGGACAGGATGATGGCGGCGTACATGACGGCGGCGGGCTTGTGCAGGTCCTGGTAGAAGAGCGTCAGACAGTTGAGGATGTGGACGGGCAGCCAGCAGACAGCGAACAGGCCCACGATGATGGACAGCGACTTGGCGGCGCGGATCTCGCGCTGCAGGAGCCCGTGGTGATGGCTGTCGCCATTACCGACGCATTTGAGCTCAATCTGTCGCAGCTGGCGCCGCGCCACCGTGAAGATCTTCACGTAGACGGCGAGCATGAGCAGCAGCGGCAGCAGGACGCACACGAAGAAGTTAAAGTACACCATGTACTGCATGTCCACCACGCTCTCGAAGTAGCACGTCAGCTCGCAGCTCCGCCCGCTGCCGCCGCCCGCCGTGGAGTTGGCGCCGGAGCCGCCGTTCCCGCAGCTGACGTGTTTGTTGTTCCAGCCGAAGAACGGGATGAGGCCGATGACGAAGGACAGGATCCACAGGATGGAGATGATCTCCCGCGCCGTTTTCCCCGTCATCAACTGTTTGTACCTGAAACCAAAACAGAGCATCTGATTGGTCTAGAGTCCAGGAGGGAAACGCCCCCCCAAAGGACCTGGACTATGACCCCGCCCCCCCACAGGACCTGGATTATGACCCCGCCCCCCCAAAGGACCTGGACTATGACCCCGCCCCCCCCAAAGGACCTGGATTATGACCCCGCCCCCCCCAAAGGACCTGGACTATGACCCCGCCCCCCCAAAGGACCTGGATTATGACCCCGCCCCCTGGAGCTTGGCTTTGGCGTCCTTTAACTGTAAATAAACAGTCTCTTCTGGTGTTCTGTTACAACCATTAAAAACTGAGGAAATACATAAATAAATACATAAATAAATACATAAATAAATACATAAATAAATAAGTCCAGGAGCAGAAACACGACTCATACACTTCTGATCTAGTGAGTATTTTTTTGTGTATTTTTTGTGTATTTTTTGTAGGTTCCATATTTCTCTTGCAGGTTTTTCTCAGATTTTAAAGTCTTTACTCTTTATCTTTGCTGTCGTTTCTTCTGTCCATTAACCCTCTGGTGTCCAGTTTGTTTCCATTAAAAACATCATTTAAGGGGTTAAAATATGACACTGAATAAACATTTGATATTTTTGAATTTGGGTCAAACTGTCATTTTTCCATTAAACACATTTATACGAACAGTTAAATTGACACAAGGGTCAGGGTCAGTTAAAGGGTCAGTTAAAGGGTCAGTGTTAAAGGGTCAGTAAGGATTAGTTTAAGGGTCAGTTTTAGGATTAGTTTAAGGGTTAGTTTAAGGGTAAGTGTTAAAGGGTCAGTTTAAGGGTCTAATGTTGGACCTGAACCCTCAGATCATCTGGACGACGGTCAGTTCTGACTCACACCTGTCACATGACCAGCAGAGGACGACTGTGACTCACACACACACACACACACACACACACACACACACACTGATATGAACACACACACAGAGTCTGAGTTGTCATGACAACGGTCCCGACCTCATCTGCGAAAACCACGACATGAGGCGCCATGACAACAAGAACCTGTCAATCACAGCCTGGTCAGTCAAATACTAATACACACTGCATGTACTAATACACACTACAAATACTAATGCACACTGCATGTACTAATACACACAGCAAATACTAATACACACTGCATGTACTAATACACACTACAAATACTAATGCACACTGCATGTACTAATACACACAGCAAATACTAATACACACTGCATGTACTAATACACACTACAAATACTAATACACACTGCATGTACTAATACACACAACAAATACTAATACACACTGCATGTACTAATACACACAGCAAATACTAATACACACTGCATGTACTAATACACACAGCAAATACTAATACACACTGCATGTACTAATACACACAACAAATACTAATACACACTGCATGTACTAATACACACAACAAATACTAATACACACTGCATATACTAATACACTACAAATACTAATGCACACTGCATGTGCTAATACACACTACAAATACTAATACACACTGCATGTACTAATACACACTACAAATACTAATATACACTGCATGTACTAATACACACTACAAATACTAATACACACTACAAATGCTAATACACACTGCATGTACTGATACACACTACAAATACTAATACACACTGCATATACTAATACACACAACAAATACTAATACACACTGCATATACTAATACACTACAAATACTAATGCACACTGCATGTACTAATACACACTACAAATACTAATACACACTGCATATACTAATACACTACAAATACTAATGCACACTGCATGTACTAATACACACTACAAATACTAATGCACACTGCATGTACTAATACACACAGCAAATACTAATACACACTGCATGTACTAATACACACTACAAATACTAATACAGACTGCATGTACTAATACACACTACAAATACTAATACACACAACAAATACTAATACACACTGCATGTACTAATACACACAACAAATACTAATACACACTGCATATACTAATACACTACAAATACTAATGCACACTGCATGTGCTAATACACACTACAAATACTAATATACACTGCATGTACTAATACACACTACAAATGCTAATACACACTGCATATACTAATACACACTACAAATACTAATACACACTGCATGTACTAATACACACTACAAATACTAATACACACTGCATATACTAATATACACACTTCAAATACTAATGCACACTGCATGTACTAATACACACTACAAATACTAATGCACACTGCATGTACTAATACACACAGCAAATACTAATACACACTGCATGTACTAATACACACTACAAATACTAATACACACTGCATATACTAATACACACTACAAATACTAATGCACACTGCATGTACTAATACACACTACAAATACTAATGCACACTGCATGTACTAATACACACAACAAATACTAATACACACTGCATATACTAATACACTACAAATACTAATGCACACTGCATGTGCTAATACACACTACAAATACTAATACACACTGCATATACTAATACACACTACAAATACTAATACACACTGCATGTACTAATACACACTACAAATACTAATACACACTGCATATACTAATATACACACTTCAAATACTAATGCACACTGCATGTACTAATACACACTACAAATACTAATGCACACTGCATGTACTAATACACACAGCAAATACTAATACACACTGCATGTACTAATACACACTACAAATACTAATACACACTGCATATACTAATACACACTACAAATACTAATGCACACTGCATGTACTAATACACACTACAAATACTAATGCACACTGCATGTACTAATACACACAACAAATACTAATACACACTGCATATACTAATACACTACAAATACTAATGCACACTGCATGTGCTAATACACACTACAAATACTAATACACACTGCATGTACTAATACACACTACAAATACTAATATACACTGCATGTACTAATACACACTACAAATACTAATACACACTGCATATACTAATACACACTACAAATGCTAATACACACTGCATGTACTAATACACACTACAAATACTAATACACACTGCATATACTAATACACACAACAAATACTAATACACACTGCATATACTAATACACTACAAATACTAATGCACACTGCATGTACTAATACACACTACAAATACTAATGCACACTGCATGTACTAATACACACAGCAAATACTAATACACACTGCATGTACTAATACACACTACAAATACTAATACACACTGCATGTACTAATACACACAACAAATACTAATACACACTGCATGTACTAATACACACAGCAAATACTAATACACACTGCATGTACTAATACACACAGCAAATACTAATACACACTGCATGTACTAATACACACAACAAATACTAATACACACTGCATGTACTAATACACACAACAAATACTAATACACACTGCATATACTAATACACTACAAATACTAATGCACACTGCATGTGCTAATACACACTACAAATACTAATACACACTGCATGTACTAATACACACTACAAATACTAATATACACTGCATGTACTAATACACACTACAAATACTAATACACACTGCATATACTAATACACACTACAAATGCTAATACACACTGCATGTACTAATACACACTACAAATACTAATACACACGGCATATACTAATACACACAACAAATACTAATACACACTGCATATACTAATACACTACAAATACTAATGCACACTGCATGTACTAATACACACTACAAATACTAATACACACTGCATATACTAATACACTACAAATACTAATGCACACTGCATGTACTAATACACACTACAAATACTAATGCACACTGCATGTACTAATACACACAGCAAATACTAATACACACTGCATGTACTAATACACACTACAAATACTAATACAGACTGCATGTACTAATACACACTACAAATACTAATACACACAACAAATACTAATACACACTGCATGTACTAATACACACAACAAATACTAATACACACTGCATATACTAATACACTACAAATACTAATGCACACTGCATGTGCTAATACACACTACAAATACTAATATACACTGCATGTACTAATACACACTACAAATGCTAATACACACTGCATATACTAATACACACTACAAATACTAATACACACTGCATGTACTAATACACACTACAAATACTAATACACACTGCATATACTAATATACACACTTCAAATACTAATGCACACTGCATGTACTAATACATACAACAAATACTAATACACACTGCATGTACTAATACACACTACAAATACTAATACACACTGCATGTACTAATACACACTACAAATACTAATACACACTGCATATACTAATACACACTACAAATACTAATGCACACTGCATATACTAATACACACTACAAATACTAATGCACACTGCATGTACTAATACACACAACAAATACTAATACACACTGCTTGTACTAATGCACACTACAAATACTAATACACACTGCATGTACTAATACACACTACAAATACTAATACACACTGCATGTACTAATACCCACAACAAATACTAATGCACACTGCATGTACTAATACACACTACAAATACTAATGCACACTGCATGTACTAATACACACTACAAATACTAATACACACTGCATATACTAATATACACACTTCAAATACTAATGCACACTGCATGTACTAATACATACAACAAATACTAATACACACTGCATGTACTAATACACACTACAAATACTAATACACACTGCATGTACTAATACACACTACAAATACTAATGCACACTGCATGTACTAATACACACTACAAATACTAATACACACTGCATATACTAATACACACTACAAATACTAATGCACACTGCATGTAGTAATACACGCTACAAATACTAATACACACTGCAAATACTAATGCACACTGCATTTACTAATACACACAACAAATACTAATACACACTGCATGTACTAATACACACAACAAATACTAATACACACTGCATGTACTAATACACACTACAAATACTAATACACACTGCATTTACTAATACACACTACAAATACTAATACACATTGCATATACTAATACATACTACAAATACTAATACACTACAAATACTAATACACATTGCATATACTAATACACTACAAATACTAATACACAGTGCATGTACTAATACACACTACAAATATTAATACACACTGCATGTACTAATACACACCACAAATAATACACACTGCATGTGCTAACACACACTACATGTACTAACACACACTGCATGTACTAATACACACTACATGTACTAATACACACTACATGTACTAATACACACTACGTGTATTAGTACATGTAGTATGTATTGGTACATGCAGTGTGTATTAATATTTGTAGTGTGTACTAATACACACTACAAATCCTAATACACATTGCATGTGCTAATACACACTACAAATACTAATACACACTACATGTACTAATGCACATTACAAATATTAATACATGCTACACGTTCTGTGTATATGTATATTAGTATATGTGTACATGTATGTACATACATGTATGTGTATACGTGTACATGTATATGTGTATATATGTACTTACATGTACACATGTATACATCTACTAATATACAAATACATGTACATGTGTACATGTATATGTATACATTTATATATATATATGAGTACATGTATATGTATTTGTGTACATGTACATGGAACACATACTGATATTGGCTCTATATGTTCAAAGACCTGACCCTGGACCTGATCCTAGACCTGAACCTGGACCTGATCCTAGACCTGGTCCTGGTCTCAGGGTCCTGGTTTGAATCCACTTTCTGTTTCAGCTCCGTCACAACCTGACGCTTCAACTACAGACAAACTGAATCTGAGTCCAGTACAGGTGGACGTCTGTCCCCTCAGTCCAGTCCAGTCCAGTACAGGTGGACGTCTGTCCCCTCAGTCCAGTCCAGTCCAGTACAGGTGGACGTCTGTCCCCTCAGTCCAGTCCAGTCCAGTACAGGTGGACGTCTGTCCCCTCAGTCCAGTCCAGTCCAGTCCAGTACAGGTGGACGTCTGTCCCCTCAGTCCAGTCCAGTCCAGTCCAGTACAAGTGGATGTCTGTCCCCTCAGTCCAGTTATGTCCAGACTACAGCCTGGGATCTGTGGGCGGGGCCTGTGGGCGGGGCCAGCTGAAGGTTATTTCAGGGTCCAAATGTCCAGAGGGAAACGGAGGCTGAAGTCCGAGAGAGAGTCCTGTCCTGAGGACAGAAACATCTGGACAAACACTCAGACAGAAGGACGGACAGATGGACACTGAAGACGGACAGATGGACGGATGCAACGACAGCAACTAGTGTCTGACTCAGGAACAGATCCAACCCTGGTCTAACCCTGACCCTGGTCTAACCCTGTCTCTGGTCTAACCCTGACCCTGGTCTAACCCTGACCCTGGTCTAACCCTGACCCTGGTCTAACCCTGTCTCTGGTCTAACCCTGACCCTGGTCTAACCCTGTCTCTGGTCTAACCCTGACCCTGGTCTAACCCTGTCTCTGGTCTAACCCTGACCCTGGTCTAACCCTGTCTCTGGTCTAACCCTGACCCTGGTCTAACCCTGATCCAGACTGAACTAATCTGAGTAAAACATTCAACCAATGATTCATTTGATCCATTAGTTTCACATTTGGTCTGAAACTGAACTTTTACTCATTAATCTGCACTTTAGCATTATTATTATTATTATTATTATTATTGTTGTTGTTGTTGTTGTTGTTGTTGTTGTTGTTATTATTATTATTATTATTATTATTGTTATTGTTATTATTATTATTATTATTATTATTATTATTATTATTGTTGTTGTTATTGTTATTATTGTTATTATTATTATTATTATTATTATTATTGTTGTTATTATTATTGTTATTGTTTTTGTACATATTGATCTGTGATTGAATTCTAAATCCACTGATAATAAAAACATTTCAGTTTTTTCAGAATAAATTGGCCTGTTGTTGTTTTTTTTAATCCATTCATATTCGACATTAAACCGGTTCAGTTCGACTTCAGAGTTTTTGTCGAACGGAAAAAGTCGACCTTTAACACTGACTCTGTCTAACTGACCCGGACCAGATGAGTCCGGGGTTCGGACCCTCTGATCTGCGCTCCGTGGTGCGTTCACTGACCTGAGGGGGATCTTGACGGCCAGGTATCTGTCGATGGCGATGGCCAGGAGGCTGAAGATGGAGCTCTGGGTCAGAACCAGGACGAAGCAGGCCAGGAACAGGCATCCGTAGAAGTCCAGGCGGATGCCCACACTGATGGTGATGGCGAAGGGGATGGCCAGGCAGCCCACCAGGATGTCCGCCACGGCCAGGGACACCAGAAAGTAGTTGGTGGCGTTTTTCAGGGTGCTGTTGGCGGCCACGGCCCAGCACACCAGCACGTTCCCGGACACGGACAGCAGAGCGATGGCCACTTCGATCACGATGTAGCCCGGATCCATCTGGGCTACCGGGACCCGGTCCTAACGGGGACCCGGTCCTAACGGGTGTGCGGGCTGACAACCGGGAACGATCCGCCAGTGCGCGCCTCACGGGCGGCCATCGGTCCGCGGACGCGCATGCACACAAGCACGCGGACCTTTAAACGGGTCCGCAACAGAACCCGGTACCGGTTCACATTAACGCGCACCCCACGCGCATCTTCTGCGGGGTTTCCGCATCAACAGCGGCCGAATGACGGTGCGTGCGGAGTGGAGCGGAACGGAATGGAACGGAACGGACAGAGACGCACAAGTTCAGCCGAGAGCAGTTTGGAGAGAGAGAGAGAAAGAGAGAGAGAGAGTTAGAGAGAGAGAGAGAGAGTTAGAGAGAGAGAGAGAGAGAGAGAGAGAGAGAGTTAGAGAGAGAGAGAGAGTTAGAGAGAGACTTAGAGAGAGAGTTAGAGAGAGAGAGAGAGAGAGAGTTAGAGAGAGACTTAGAGAGAGAGTTAGAGAGAGAGAGAGAGAGAGAGTTATAGAGGAGACTTAGAGAGGAGAGGTTAGAGAGAGAGAGAGAGAGAGAGTAGAGTTAGAGAGAGAGAGTGAGAGAGTTAGAGCAGAGACTTGGAGAGAGAGAGTTATAGAGGGAGAGAGCGAGAGAGTTAGAGAGAGACTATAGAGAAGAGTTAGAGAGAGAGAGAGAGAGATAGAGAGTTTAGAGGGAGAGATGAGTAGGAGAGTTAGAGAAGAGACTTAGAGAGCGAGTTAGAGAGAGAGAGAGAAGGAGAGTTAGAGAGAGAGAGAAGAGTTAGAGAGAGAGAGAGAGTTTAGAGAGCAGACTTAGAGAGAGAGAGAGAGATTAGAGTTAGAAGAGACTTAGTAGATGAGAGAGAGAGAGTTAGAGAGAGAGAGAGAGAGACCTTAGGAGAAAGAGTTATGAGAGAGAGAGAGTGCGAGAGAGAGAGTTAGTGAGGAGAAGAGAGAGAGAGTTAGAGAGGGAGTAGAGAGAGAGTTAGAGAGAGAGAGAGAGCGTTAGGAGAGAGAGTTAGAGAGAGAGAGAGGAGGGAGTTAGAGAGAGAGAGAGTTAGAGAGAGAGAGAGAGGAGGGAGTTAGAGAGAGAGAGAGCGAGAGAGAGAGAGAGAGAGAGAGAGAGAGAGAGTTAGAGAGAGAGAGAGTTAGAGAGAGAGAGAGAGAGAGAGAGAGAGAGAAAAGAAAAAACAGCAAAGCCCCGCCCAACACACACACACACACACACACACACACACACACACACTGCTGCGGGTGGAATCATATGTGTTGCGTCGTGCTTAATTACGCGCCAATTAAACAGTGTTTCCACGTGTTCTGCATTCAGTGGAAACCGTCGTGTGTGTATGTGTGTGTGTGTGTGTATGTGTGTGTGTATGTGTGTGTGTGTGTGTATGTGTGTGTGTGTTGCTGTCTCTCACACATGCGCTGTTCAGTTACGATAAAGTTTTCTCCTCTTCTTCTTCTTCTTCTTCTTCTTCGTGTGTTTCAGTGAAACAGGAAAACCTGGTGTAAATCTGATGAAACTGGACCCAGTCCAACAGAATCAGAGCAGTTGGTTCCGTTCAGAGCCGGTCCAGTCCGGTCCGGTTCTGACCCTGTTTTCCACTTGGGTTCACGCAGAAACTGATGTTTTATGCAGAGCCTTAAAAACCTGCTGAACCAGAACTGAACCAGAACTGAACTGGAACTGAACCAGAACCGAACCTCTATGTTCACACACTGGACGGAACTGACACCAGGACTTTTGGAACAGTTCATCTTTTATTGATCTGATCTGTTTCACATGTGGTCCAGAAGTAAACACACCATCAGACCACACAGAGGACACCAGTCCACCAGGAGACACCAGACCACCAGGAGACACCAGTCCACCAGGAGACACCAGACCACCAGGAGACACCAGACCACCAGGAGACACCAGTCCACCAGGAGACACCAGACCACCAGGAGACACCAGACCACCAGGAGACACCAGTCCACCAGGAGACAGGAGACACCAGACCACCAGGAGACACCAGTCCACCAGGAGACACCAGTCCACCAGGAGACACCAGTCCACCAGGAGACACCAGTCCACCAGGAGACACCAGACCACCAGGAGACACCAGTCCACCAGGAGACAGGAGACACCAGACCACCAGGAGACACCAGTCCACCAGGAGACACCAGTCCACCAGGAGACACCAGACCACCAGGAGACACCAGTCCACCAGGAGACATGTGGTTCTGTCTTCTATGATTCAACATGAACAGATTCTGAATGTGGACCTGAAGGACCGTCCACCTGTCTGAAGAGTCCTGAAACTGTGGCCCTTAGATGGGTCCATCTGATGTCCATCCTTCCTCCTCCTCCTCCTCCTCCTCCTCCTCCTCCTCCTCCTCCTCCTCCTCCTCCTCCTCCTCCTCCTCTCTGTGGAGGTTCAGGTCTCAAAGTACTTGTAGATCTGGCAGACGTAGTTCATGATGCTCTGCCAGTCAGGTCTCTCTGTCCTCATCAGCTCCTCCATGTTCTGCACAAACGACAAACAGAAAAAGTAAGAAAGTTTGAGTTTACACTGAGTTTACACTGAGTTTACACTGAGTTTACACTGGGAACAGACTGAACAGTGTCAGGGTTGATCAGTCCATCAGCCCTTCTTCCAGTCTTCAGTAGTTCCACTGGTGCTGTTTCATGGTCCAGCCAAGCCTCTGGTTCTGATTCTGAAGTCTCACCAGTGGCTTTGACCCATCAGACCTGCATCTGTTCACTCTGTTCAGTGTAAACTCATCTGTTCACTCTGTTCAGTGTAAACTCTTCCTCTCTTCCTCCTCCTCTCTCTTCTCTCTTCTTTCAGCTGTTGTCCTGTCAGTCTCCTCTCCTCCCCTCCTCCTCTATGACCTCCTCTCTTCCTCCTCCTCTCTCTTCTCTCTTCTTTCAGCTGTTGTCCTGTCAGTCTCCTCTCCTCCTCCTCTATGACCTCCTCTCTTCCTCCTCCTCTCTCTTCTCTCTTCTTTCAGCTGTTGTCCTGTCAGTCTCCTCTCCTCCTCCTCTATGACCTCCTCTCTTCCTCCTCCTCTCTCTTCTCTCTTCTTTCAGCTGTTGTCCTGTCAGTCTCCTCTCCTCCTCCTCTATGACCTCCTCTCTTCCTCCTCCTCTCTCTTCTCTCTTCTTTCAGCTGTTGTCCTGTCAGTCTCCTCTCCTCCTCCTCTATGACCTCCTCTCTTCCTCCTCCTCTCTCTTCTCTCTTCTTTCAGCTGTTGTCCTGTCAGTCTCCTCTCCTCCTCCTCTATGACCTCCTCTCTTCCTCCTCCTCTCTCTCTCTCTTCTTTCAGCTGTTGTCCTGTCAGTCTCCTCTCACTCCAGCTGTTTTCTGTCCTAAACTCTTCTTCTTCTTCTGTTGTGTCTGTGCTTCTTCCAGACCTCTTCTGTCTGCATTTCCAGTCCAGTTTCAGTGCCTTTGGATGCTGAAGGAAACTGGACTTCCTGACACCTGGACTTTCTTGGACATTTCTCTGGAGGACACACCTCCATTTTTCCCTCTTCTGATGCTCTGTCTCTCTTCTCTGGTTCATTCCTTTTCCTCTTTTCCATTTTTACAGTACCACACTCCTTTCTTCAGTCCAGTCCTGTTCCAGTCCTGCTCCATGGGTCTGGTACCACAGTGTGTTCCACACTCCTGTTCTGCAGACACAGGGGGTGGAAGGAATTCACAAACGCTGGGACACCTGGAGGAACTGAACCACCAACTTTCCAGACTGGATCAACCTCCACTGCTGCAGAACTGCTTTCAGTTGTTCACCCATTTCTTGGTCTCCTTTTTGTATGATTCTGAAATGTGCATTATTTTTCAATTTTATTTAACCTTACCTTTTTTATTTATTTTTTTTTTACCTCTGGCAGTTCACCACTTACCTTTGGACCATTTCAAGACTGGAACTGCTGGAATTCACAGACAAAACTGGAAAAATTGGGGTGTTCTAAAACTTTGGACTGGTAGTATATATATATATATATATATATATATATATATATATATACACATACACACTAACACACACACACACACACACATATATATATATATATATATATATATATATACACACACACACACTAACACACACACACACACACATATATATATATATATATATATATATATATATATATATATATATATATAGTACAGGCCAAAAGTTTGGACACACCTTCTCATTCTTCGCATTTTCTTTATTTTCATGACTATTTTCATTGTAGATTCTCACTGAAGGCATCAAAACTATGAATGAACACATGTGGAATTATGTACTTAACAAAAAAGTGTGAAATAACTGAAAACATCTCTTATATTCTAGTTTCTTCAAAGTATCCACCCTTAGCTCTGATGACTGCCTTGCACACCCTTGGCATTCTCTTGATGAGCTTCCAGAGGTAGTCACCTGAAATGGTTTCCACTTCATAGCTGTGCCTTGTCAGGGTTACTTAGTGGAATTTCTTGCCTTATTGATGGGGTTGGGACCATCAGTTGTGTTGTGCAGAAGTCAGGTTGATGCACAGCTGACAGCCCTATTGGACAACTGTTAGAATACATATTATGGCGAGAACCAATCAGCTAAGTAAAGACAAACGAGTGGCCATCATTACTTTAAGAAATGAAGGTCAGTCAGTCTAGAAAATTTCAAAAACTTTGAATGTGTCCCCAAGTGCAGTCGCAAAAACCATCAAGCGCTCCAACGAAACTGGCTCACATGAGGACCGCCCCAGGAAAGGAAGACCAAGAGTCACCTCTGATGCTGAAGATAAGTTCATCTGAGTCACCAGCCTCAGAAATCGCAAATTAACAGCAGCTCAGATTAGAGACCAGATGAATACCACACAGAGCTCTAGCAGCAGACACATCTCTACAACAACTGTTAAGAGGAGACTGCGTGAATCAGGCCTTCATGGTCAAACAGCTGCTAGGAAACCACTGCTCAGGAGAGGCAACAAACACAGGAGATTTATTTGGGCCAAGAAACCCAAGGAATGGACATTAGACCAGTGGAAATCTGTGCTTTGGTCTGATGAGTCCAAATTTCAGATCTTTGGATCCAACCGCCGTGTCTTTGTGCGACGCAGAAAAGGTGAACGGATGGATGCTACATGCCTGGTTCCCACCGTGAAGCATGGAGGGGGAGGTGTGATGGTGTGGGGGTGCTTTGCTGGTGACGCTGTTGGGGATTTATTCAAGATTGAAGGCAACCTGAATCAGCATGGCTACCACAGCATCCTGAAGTGACATGCCATTCCATCCGGTCTGCGTTTAGTTGGACCATCATTTATGTTTCAACAGGACAATGACCCCAAACACACCTCCAGGCTGTGTGAGGGATATCTGACCAAGAAGGAGAGTGATGGAGTGCTGCGCCAGATGACCTGGCCTCCACAGTCACCAGACCTGAACCCGATCGAGATGGTTTGGGGTGAGCTGGACCGCAGAGTGAAGGCAAAAGGGCCAACAAGTGCTAAGCATCTGTGGGAACTTCTTCAAGACTGTTAGGAAACCATTTCAGGTGACTACCTCTGGAAGCTCATCAAGAGAATGGCAAGAGTGTGCAAAGCAGTCATCAGAGCTAAGGGTGGATACTTTGAAGAAACTAGAATATAAGAGATGTTTTCAGTTATTTCACACTTTTTTGTTAAGTACATAATTCCACATGTGTTCATTCATAGTTTTGATGCCTTCAGTGAGAATCTACAATGAAAATAGTCATGAAAATAAAGAAAATGCAAAGAATGAGAAGGTGTGTCCAAACTTTTGGCCTGTACTGTATATATATATATATATATATATATATATATATATATATATATATATGCATAGAGGGTTTCACCCTTAGTCCAGCGTCCTGAGGCTGTATACAAAGCCAAAGGAAGGGGGCCGAGGACTAGTAAGAGTCAGAACTACTGTCCAGGAGGAAACGACAAACCTCCAGGAATATGTGAAGGAAATGGACCCAATGACCAACTGATAAGTGAACGCATCAGGCAACAAAAGCCCAGTAAGGAGGAGGAGCCAGAGGGGCAATCATGGAAGGACACGCCCCTGCATGGCATGGACCACCAACAAACTGACAAAGTGACTGATATGGAGAAAACAAACCAGTGGATGGAAAAGGGCTGAAAGACAGAACAGAGGGACTAAAGACGGACCAGAACAGACCCTGAACACCAGAGCAATAGAGGCCAGGGTCTACCACAGTAGACTAGACCCCAGGTCCAGGTTAGGCCTATATGGAACACCATATCCAGGTAGAGGACATAGTGGACAGGACCATCTGTACCCAGTCTGGACTGGAGGTCCCAGGGTCCAGATGGGAGATACCCTCAAAGGTGATCCAGAACAAACAGGTCCAGATCCTGGTGGACTTCCAGATCCAGACCGACAAGATGGTACTGTCCACTCATCCTGACAGAGAGGAGGAGGAGAAGCATCAGCAGACAGAGGTGGAGATAGATGGAGCAACAAAGAAAGAAGAACAGGAGAGGAAGGAGAAAGAGCAAGAACTGAAAGAGGAGAGACAGAACATGTGGGTGTGAAGGAAACTGTGGTACCAGTAGTGATGGGGTGGGGGTGGGGGGGCACTAGGGGCAGTGACCCCCAAACTGAGAGGATGGAACCAGCAGATACCAGGAACCACATCAGAGCTCTGAGTCCAACAGAGAACAGTCCAAGGAACAGAGAAGAACCAGAACAGAACCAGAGTCCCAGACCTCTGGTAGAGGACCGAGTCTGAAGGTGGAAGTGAACCACCTGAACCAGTCTGGACCTCCAGAACCACCTGAACCAGCCTGAACCCCCAGAACCAGCCTGGACCTCCAGAACCACCTGAACCAGCCTGAACCTCCAGAACCAGCCTGGACCTCCAGAACCACCTGAACCAGTCTGGACCTCCAGAACCACCTGAACCAGCCTGAACCCCCAGAACCAGCCTGGACCTCCAGAACAACCTGAACCAGCCTGAAACTCCAGAACCAGCCTGGACCTCCAGAACCACCTGAACCAGCCTGAACCTCCAGAACCAGCCTGGACCTCCAGAACCACCTGAACCAGCCTGAAACTCCAGAACCAGCCTGGACCTCCAGAACTACCTGAACCAGCCTGGACCTCCAGAACCAGCCTGGACCTCAGACAGATTTAGAGAATATGATCCCAAGAAACCCAGCAGAACTGAACTGGTCTAAACTGGTCTGAACTCATCTGAGATTTACATTGACCCTGTAACCTTTGGTTCCAGTTCTGGTTCTATTTCTAGTTGTGGTTCTAGTTCTGGTTGTAGTTGTAGTTGTGGTTCTAGTTCTGGTTCTAGTTGTGGTTCTAGTTCTTAAATTCCAGGTGACATCTGTGTAATTTCAGTTTCTCTGACCAAAGCGTCACGTCCGTCTTATCTGTGATTGGTTTACTCAGCGCCTGTTAGTCCCGCCTTCATATTTGATTCCAGACGGACGGACCACCATGGACTGGGACTCCCTGAGGACTTTGATCTGGGTCCACTGAAGGAGCTGGACTGCACATAAAACGGATCAGACGTTGGCTTTGTGTTAGTTTGTGGGTTGGACTTTGACCCTAGAACCTCCCAAGGTTCCGTCAACAGTGAGCATCCACGTCCACTCAGTCTGGGACGGTTCTGTGCTCTAATGTTCCGTCCACTCAGTCTGGGACGGTTCTGTGCTCTAATGTTCCGTCCACTCAGTCTGGGACGGTTCTGTGCTCTAATGTTCCGTCCACAGTGTTCGTGTGTTTGGATCGGATCCATGAGTTCAGTTTAAAACCAACACGACTGAAGAATCGACATTAACGAACAAAACAGAAACAAAATACAGTGTGATTCAATATTGTCATTTTCTTCTAAAAGTTTTCAAGCACAAATCTGTGAGATTTGACATTTATGATGATGATAAATATCTGTGACCTTTGACCCGAGGATCTGATTTGATTTTACATGTTTTCATAAGAGACTAATACTGCCTTCAAGTGCTATGGGAATTGTGGTAAATACTAGTTATGCCACCTGAAGTTGTGTTTTCCACTGGAAAACTGGAAAGACATGAATGATGAAAATGACCTTTGACCTTTTCAACATGACGGAGAGCAATGAGGGATTCATGACCAATGATAAACAATGGTTTTATTAATGTTCTGCTGCTGTTAGAAGAGCATTTTACACATTTATAACAGACACAGTTAAAAAAACAAAACAAACTAAATGCTGCATCAGATGAATGAATGTGTCCTAAACTGATTTAATGAAGTATCAGGTCTCCATAAACTAAACTACAACAACAGACGCACTTGAACACAACGCACTGGTAATTTTGAATTCACAAGTGGAGAGGCTCATCTTCCCGACAGCACCTGAAGGCAGCATTATTCCTAAACCTTGGAGGTCGATTTGAACAAAACAAACCCTGAGGTTTTTTCTCCTTCACATCTGCAGCAGTGGCGGCTGCTCGTCTTTCAGACAGGGGAAGCTCACTGTCAGCTTACATGAAAAAAAAACAAAACAAAAAAAAAAGTCAAGTTATTTAAACATACATTCGTCCCTCCGTTCCTGTTTAATAAAATGCTCAGTGTCCTTATCGTACCAGTAGGCGTCTTTTCCAGGACTGGACTAGTGTCCTCTGAATGTCCAGCAGAGCTGGTCTGCTCAGACGGCCTTGGCCCAGTGCATTGTGGGTGTCAGACTTCAGCCTTTTTAAACTACAGATGCTCCTTTCACTGTGACCGAGCCGACAGTCTGACTGATTTAACTATCTACAAAACCAGATTAAACTGAACAAGAAATGATGAAATTATGGAACTGAAACAAGAAAACAGTGAAATTATGTTAAATTGAAACAAGGAAGTCCAATGAGTGTGTTTTATTTACAGTGCAAGAAATGAACCAGTACTTTGGTTTGTGTGATTCCACAGCAGAATGTGTGACGGTATTAAACTGAACTGTGTCAGTGAAGGAGCAGATCTGAAAACAGCTGTCAATCAAACCGCATTCACCCTTTGACTGATCCTCCAATCAGCACGTGGGATTCTGGCGTCCGGCCCGGCCGAGCTCCGCCCACAGCTCCATTCACCCCCAGAGACGCCCGGCGTCCGGGGGCGGGACAACATTGTGTCATTTATCCAATTAGCGTCCAGTTTAGAGTCAATGAATAAACCAGTTCCACTCAGTCCCACTGAAGCCCACAGACGGACACAGTCTGCAGACACATGCACTGAGCAGAGATGGAGGAGAAAACAGACACGGGAACGGAGGAGAAGGGAACAACAGCCAGTCCACTGATCTGGGATCAGACTGATTCTGAACAAACTCATCTTTAAGATGAATGTGTTCTAACACATTTGGAGTCAATAAAATGTCAACACAACCGAACAGATTTAACCATTTAATTTTTGTAATTTTAGGGGAAGCCGGGCTTCCACTGCAGTCTGACAGAAAACACCACTGATCTGCAGTGAATCCTAAAAGTCTGATTCCACCCAAATGCACCACTCAACCTCATCAGACTGTTCAGTTCCACCTGAAAACCACAGAATGATTCCAAGAATTAGAATTACACACAATATTTATCTACATTTCATTTCATTCTATTGATCATATTTGTCTGGTCCATATTTGGCTACCTGCCGTTGGAACTCTGTTTGAACGTGGAGATTTGGTATAAATACATATGTGTGTGTGTGTGTGTGTGTATTTAACTATGTAAAGGTAAATATACTGTCAGCACCAGGACCATCCAGGACAGTCCTCATACTGAAGGACCCCCAGAAGGGAACAGGACCATCCAGGACCAGCCTAGAACCGGCCTCAGCACCACACAGACGCTCCTGTCAGGCATCAGGCCGACTCCAAACCAGCTGACCAGCTGACCATCAGATGTGGCATATATCAAGGAGATGCTCTGCCCCCCCCCCCCCCCCCAGTGTCATGTGACTGTCATGTGACCCTGGTGTTGGTCAGATACAGATGCTGATGTGTTTGTTGAATCCTGGGACGTGGAACCTGGTCCAGGTCTGACCTTTGACCCTGATCATGTGATGGATCCTTCAGTGTGAACTCTGCTCTGGGGTTTGATCCATGACACTGCGCACACACTGCTCCTCTGACATGAGTGCAGACGGGTGATAAGGAGACCTGGACCCTGGTCTACCATGAAGACCTGAGTCCAATAAATCCATCAGTTCATCTGTGACCTGGTTTAGAAACACAAACACTGACACAGACCCGCTGAGTCTGAATGGGGGGGGGGGGGGGTCCAACATACGGCCTGTGGGCCAAAACCAGCCACCAAAGGGTCCGATCAGGTCTACCAAAGGGTCTGATCAGGTCTACCGAAGGGTCCGATCAGGTCTACCAAAGGGTCCGATCAGGTCCACCAAAAGGTCCCATGTTCCACCAAAGGGTGGGACCAGGTCCATGGGATGAAAGTGTGAAATGCCAAATCCAACTGAAGATATGAATGAATGAATGAATGAAAGACAGAATGAATGAAAGAATGCAGTTCAGATCTGGTTTGCTCCGGTTCCACATTCACATCAGAACCAGGAAAATAAGAACAGAAGAAACTCTAAAGAACCACAAACACAGACATGTGTCACTGTGTTTTAGTGTAAAACAGTTCAGTTCCATGGAAAAGGTGACATTTACAAACTGAATAGAACCAGTGGATTTGTGCTCATATTCAGTCTGTTCTTAAATGTTCTTAAATGTTCTAAAACATATTGTTGTGGAAATTCTTCTTCTTTTGGTTCCAAACTTGTACTAATATTCGTCGTGTTTGCACGTTTGTGGAACTCTGACCCACTGTATAAAGAATATTGTTTATTAAATACATTTCTTTTTTCATTTACATCTTATTTGTAAAATGCAAATATTTTCATCATTTAAAGGGGGGGGGTTCTTCTGTTCTTCTTGTTCTGGTTCTGACCCACTTCAGGTCAAACTGGGCTGAATGTGGAAGCTGCTCCTCCATGTTCTGCTGGTTCTTGGTCATGTTCTGATGTTCTGACGGCGTTTGGATCAGAACAGGACCAACAGCTGATATCTGACATGAACGCAGACAGTCGTAGTTGTTTTGGCGTGTCATGTGAGCATCTGCGCTGTGATTGGTCAATACGTCAGACTCACCAGTGAGGGTTTGATGCCCACGTTCTCCGCCGCCTGGAACGCCAGGGTCAGGTTACGGACCTGAAGGAACAATAAACACATCCCATTCACAGACTAAAACAAACAACAGCAGCACAGGCACAAGGAGTGAACGGGAGGGGGCGGGTCCCTGGGGGCGGGTCCACCACGGCGGTCTGGAGGATCCACAGCCATGTTTGTTTGAACAGTGAAACGTACACCAGTCCAAACATGAAGGAACAAACTGAAACCATGAACAGGTGGATCTGGACTGGACCAGATCAGACCGGACTGGACTGGACCGGACTGGACCATTTGGAGATGACAGAGATGATTGGACGGTTTATTTAAAGGACATCTAAGAAAGTTGGACTAAAGCTAAAGCAGATCTAAGGAGGTCTAAAGAGATCCACAAAGAAAAGAGCAGATCTACTGATGGACTAGAACATGAGGACAGACATGAGGACATGAGGACAGACATGAGGACAGACATGAGGACATGAGGACAGACATGAGGACATGAGGACAGACATGAGGACAGACATGAGGACGGACATGAGGACAGACATGAGGACATGAGGACAGACATGAGGACAGACATGAGGACATACATGAGGACAGACATGAGGACATGAGGACAGACATGAGGACATGAGGACAGACATGAGGACAGACATGAGGACAGACATGAGGACAGACATGAGGACATGAGGACAGACATGAGGACATGAGGACAGACATGAGGACAGACATGAGGACATGAGGACAGACATGAGGACATGAGGACAGACATGAGGACATGAGGACAGACATGAGGACATGAGGACAGACGTCGAAGACTGGTGACAAAGATAGACGTGAAGGCAAATGATGAAGACAAACACGAAGACAGACAACAATGTTTGACAGCCTCATCGTAACCTCCTGGTGCGGTCTGAGGGGCGTGGTCAGTTGGCCGTTGGTCTGAGGGGCATGGTCAGTTGGCCGTTGGTCTGAGGGGCGTGGTCAGTTGGCCGTTGGTCTGAGGGGCTTGGTCAGTTAGCCGTTGGTCTGAGGGGCGTGGTCAGTTAGCCGTTGGTCTGAGGGGCGTGGTCAGTTGGCCGTTGGTCTGAGGGACGTGGTCAGTTGGCCGTTGGTCTGAGGGGCATGGTCAGTTGGCCGTTGGTCTGAGGGGCATGGTCAGTTGGCCGTTGGTCTGAGGGGCATGGTCAGTTGGCCGTTGGTCTGAGGGGCGTGGTCAGTTGGCCGTTGGTCTGAGGGGCGTGGCCGTACCTTGTTGTGGCTGATCAGTTCCTGGTAGGGGATGTGGGCGGGTAGATACGTGTGCAGCAGAGCGCAGAACGCCAGGCCGTCACTCCAACTGCTGCTGAAGTTAGTCACGTCGATGTTCTGCAAAACACAAACCCAGAACGTTCTGTAGAACACAAACCTAGAACGTTCTGTAGAACACAAACCCAGAACGTTCTGTAGAACACAAACCCAGAACGTTCTGTAGAACACAAACCCAGAACGTTCTGTAGAACACAAACCTAGAACGTTCTGTAGAACACAAACCCAGAACGTTCTGTAGAACACAAACCTAGAACGTTCTGTAGAACACAAACCCAGAACAGTCACAGACAGTGAACAGGAAGCAGAACTGAAAGGACAACATTCAGACACAAACACAGGAAATGACATCAGACTCGTCTGAATGAGTCCATGAATGGCTGATCAGGTCTGGACCGTCCCCCAAGGATCAAGTTCTGAGATCCTCTAGAGGCCTCTGAGAACCCCCTGAGAACCCCCTGACCCCCTTAATCCCCCCCCCCCCCCCCCCCCCCCGGTTCTTCCTGTTTTTGGTTCTTCCTGTTTCAGTTCTTCTTGTTTCATCCATCAGTCCTGAAGCCAGACATGAAGGAACACAGAACCAGGAGCCCAGCAGCTGTCCAGGTCTGTGAAGTATCTAGAACCTACAGGATGGAAACACAGACTGCTCTGGGCTTTGAGGAGTTCTGTGTTGGTTCTCAGTCTCAGAACAGTTGTGGGTTTTGAAACCTCCTCAGAACCTGATCCATCTGGTCCAGGTGGGTCCAGGTGAATGAGATGAACCGCTGAAAGTTCAGAACATCAGCAGAACACAGAAGCTGAAAACCCAGATGGAAACTATGGAGAGGTCTGAGGAACCTAATAGAACCAGATGGAACCTGACAGATCCTGATGGAACCTGACCGAACCTGACAGAACCTGATGGAACTTGATATAACCTAATGGAACCTGATGGAACTTGATAGAACCTAATGGAACCTGATAGAACCTGATGGAACCTGATAGAACCTAATGGAACTTGATAAAACCTAACTGAACCTGATGGAACCTGATAGAAACTGATGGAACCTGATGGAACTTGATAGAACCTGACAGAACCTAATGGAACTTGATAGAACCTAATAGAACCTGATGGAACTTGATAGAACCTGATGGAACTTGATAGAACCTAATGGAACCAGATGGAACTTGATAGAACATAATGGAACCTGATAGAACCTGATGGAACCTTATAGAACCTGATGAAACTTGATAGAACCTGATGGAACCTGATGGAACCAGATAGAACCTGATGGAACCTGATAGAACCTAATGAAACTTGATAGAACCTGAGGGAAACCTGATAGATATAAATATGGAAAGGTCCTGTCTCTGTCCCGTCTCTGTCTCTGTTCCGTCTCTGTTCCGTCTCTGTCTCTGTTCTGTCTCTGTCCCGTCTCTGTCTCTGTTCCGTCTCTGTTCCGTCTCTGTCTCTGTTCCGTCTCTGTTCCGTCTCTGTCTCTGTTCCGTCTCTGTCCCGTCTCTGTCTCTGTTCTGTCTCTGTTCCGTCTCTGTCTCTGTTCCGTCTCTGTTCCGTCTCTGTCTCTGTTCCGTCTCTGTTCCGTCTCTGTCTCTGTTCCGTCTCTGTTCCGTCTCTGTCTCTGTTCCGTCTCTGTTCCGTCTCTGTCTCTGTTCCGTCTCTGTTCCGTCTCTGTCTCTGTTCCGTCTCTGTTCCGTCTCTGTCTCTGTTCTGTCTCTGTCTCTGTTCTGTCTCTGTTCCGTCACTGTTCTGTCTCTGTCTCTGTTCCGTCTCTGTCTCTGTTCCGTCTCTGTTCTGTCTCTGTCTCTGTTCCGTCTCTGTTCCGTCTCTGTCTCTGTTCCGTCTCTGTTCCGTCTCTGTCTCTGTTCTGTCTCTGTTCCGTCTCTGTCTCTGTTCTGTCTCTGTTCTGTCTCTGTTCCGTCACTGTTCTGTCTCTGTCTCTGTTCCGTCTCTGTCTCTGTTCCGTCTCTGTTCCGTCTCTGTCTCTGTTCCGTCTCCGTTTCTGTCTCTGTTCCGTTTCCGTTTCTGTCTCTGTTCCATCTCTGTCTCTGTTCCGTCTCTGTTCCGTTTCTGTCTCTGTTCCATCTCTGTTCCGTTTCTGTCTCTGTTCCATCTCTGTTCCGTTTCTGTCTCTGTTCTGTCTCTGTTCCGTTTCTGTCTCTGTTCCGTTTCTGTCTCTGTTCTGTCTCTGTTCCGTTTCTGTCTCTGTTCCGTTTCTGTCTCTGTTCCGTCTCTGTTCCGTTTCTGTCTCTGTTCCGTTTCTGTCTCTGTTCCGTCTCTGTTCCGTTTCTGTCTCTGTTCTGTTTCTGTCTCTGTTCCGTCTCTGTTCCGTTTCTGTCTCTGTTCTGTCTCTGTTCTGTCTCTGTTCCATCTCTGTTTCTGTCTCTGTTCTGTCTCTGTTCCGTTTCTGTCTCTGTTCCGTCTCTGTTCCGTTTCTGTCTCTGTTCCGTCTCTGTTCCGTTTCTGTCTCTGTTCCGTCTCTGTTCCGTTTCTGTCTCTGTTCCGTTTCCGTTTCTGTCTCTGTTCTGTCTCTGTCTCTGTTCCGTTTCTGTCTCTGTTCCGTCTCTGTTCCGTTTCTGTCTCTGTTCTGTCTCTGTTCCGTTTCCATTTCTATCTCTGTTCCGTTTCCGTCTCTGTTCTGTTTCTGTCTCTGTTCCGTTTCCGTTTCTGTCTCTGTTCTGTCTCTGTTCCGTCTCTGTTCCATTTCTGTCTCTGTTCTGTCTCTGTTCTGTCTCTGTTCCGTTTCCGTTTCTGTCTCTGTTCCGTTTCCGTCTCTGTTCCGTTTCTGTCTCTGTCTCTGTTCTGTCTCTGTTCCGTTTCTGTCTCTGTTCCGTTTCTGTCTCTGTTCTGTTTCTGTCTCTGTTCTGTCTCTGTTCTGTTTCCGTTTCTGTCTCTGTTCCGTTTCCGTTTCTGTCTCTGTTCTGTCTCTGTTCCGTTTCCGTTTCTGTCTCTGTTCCATCTCTGTCTCTGTTCCGTCTCTGTTCCGTTTCTGTCTCTGTTCCGTTTCTGTCTCTGTTCCGTCTCTGTTCCGTTTCTGTCTCTGTTCTGTCTCTGTTCCGTTTCTGTCTCTGTTCCGTCTCTGTTCCGTTTCTGTCTCTGTTCCGTTTCTGTCTCTGTTCCGTCTCTGTTCCGTTTCTGTCTCTGTTCTGTCTCTGTTCCGTTTCGGTTTCTGTCTCTGTTCCGTCTCTGTTCCGTTTCTGTCTCTGTTCTGTCTCTGTTCCGTTTCTGTTTCTGTCTCTGCTCTGTCTCTGTTCCGTTTCTGTCTCTATTCTGTCTCTGTTCCGTTTCCGTTTCTGTCTCTGTTCTGTCTCTGTTCCGTCTCTGTCTCTGTTCCGTCTCTGTTCCGTTTCTGTCTCTGTTCCGTCTCTGTTCCGTCTCTGTTCCGTCTCTGTCTCTGTACCGTCTCTGTTCCGTTTCTGTCTCTGTTCTGTCTCTGTTCCGTCTCTGTTCCGTTTCCGTTTCTGTCTCTGTTCTGTCTCTGTTCTGTCTCTGTTCCGTTTCTGTCTCTGTTCCGTCTCTGTTCCGTTTCTGTCTCTGTTCTGTCTCTGTTCCGTTTCCATTTCTGTCTCTGTTCCGTTTCCGTCTCTGTTCCGTTTCTGTCTCTGTTCTGTTTCTGTCTCTGTTCCGTTTCCGTTTCTGTCTCTGTTCAGTCTCTGTTCCGTCTCTGTTCCGTTTCTGTCTCTGTTCAGTCTCTGTTCCGTCTCTGTTCCGTTTCTGTCTCTGTTCTGTCTCTGTTCTGTCTCTGTTCCGTTTCTGTCTCTGTTCCGTTTCCGTCTCTGTTCCGTTTCTGTCTCTGTTCCGTTTCTGTCTCTGTTCCGTTTCTGTCTCTGTTCTGTCTCTGTTCCGTTTCCGTTTCTGTCTCTGTTCCGTTTCCGTCTCTGTTCCATTTCTGTCTCTGTTCTGTTTCTGTCTCTGTTCTGTTTCTGTCTCTGTTCTGTCTCTGTTCTGTCTCTGTTCTGTCTCTGTTCCGTTTCTGTCTCTGTTCCGTTTCCGTCTCTGTTCCGTTTCTGTCTCTGTTCCGTTTCTGTCTCTGTTCCGTCTCTGTTCCGTTTCTGTCTCTGTTCTGTCTCTGTTCCGTTTCCGTTTCTGTCTCTGTTCCATTTCTGTCTCTGTTCTGTTTCTGTCTCTGTTCCATTTCCGTTTCTGTCTCTGTTCTGTCTCTGTTCTGTCTCTGTTCCGTTTCTGTCTCTGTTCCGTTTCTGTCTCTGTTCCGTTTCCGTCTCTGTTCCGTTTCCGTTTCTGTCTCTGTTCTGTCTCTGTTCCGTTTCTGTCTCTGTTCCGTTTCTGTCTCTGTTCTGTCTCTGTTCCGTTTCCGTTTCTGTCTCTGTTCCATCTCTGTCTCTGTTCCGTCTCTGTTCCGTTTCTGTCTCTGTTCCGTTTCTGTCTCTGTTCCGTCTCTGTTCCGTTTCTGTCTCTGTTCTGTCTCTGTTCCGTTTCTGTCTCTGTTCCGTCTCTGTTCCGTTTCTGTCTCTGTTCTGTTTCTGTCTCTGTTCCGTCTCTGTTCCGTTTCTGTCTCTGTTCTGTTTCTGTTCCGTTTCCGTCTCTGTTCCGTCTCTGTTCCGTTTCTGTCTCTGTTCCATCTCTGTTTCTGTCTCTGTTCTGTCTCTGTTCCGTTTCCGTCTCTGTTCCGTCTCTGTTCCGTTTCTGTCTCTGTTCCGTCTCTGTTCCGTTTCTGTCTCTGTTCCGTCTCTGTTCCGTTTCTGTCTCTGTTCCGTTTCCGTTTCTGTCTCTGTTCTGTCTCTGTTCCGTTTCCGTTTCTGTCTCTGTTCTGTCTCTGTTCCGTTTCCGTTTCTGTCTCTGTTCCATCTCTGTCTCTGTTCCGTCTCTGTTCCGTTTCTGTCTCTGTTCCATCTCTGTTCCGTTTCTGTCTCTGTTCTGTCTCTGTTCCGTTTCTGTCTCTGTTCCGTTTCTGTCTCTGTTCTGTCTCTGTTCCGTTTCTGTCTCTGTTCCGTTTCTGTCTCTGTTCCGTCTCTGTTCCGTTTCTGTCTCTGTTCCGTCTCTGTTCCGTTTCTGTCTCTGTTCTGTTTCTGTCTCTGTTCCGTCTCTGTTCCGTTTCTGTCTCTGTTCTGTCTCTGTTCTGTCTCTGTTCCATCTCTGTTTCTGTCTCTGTTCCGTTTCTGTCTCTGTTCCGTCTCTGTTCCGTTTCTGTCTCTGTTCCGTCTCTGTTCCGTTTCTGTCTCTGTTCTGTCTCTGTTCCGTTTCTGTCTCTGTTCTGTTTCTGTCTCTGTTCCGTCTCTGTTCCGTTTCTGTCTCTGTTCTGTCTCTGTTCCGTTTCCATTTCTATCTCTGTTCCGTTTCCGTCTCTGTTCTGTTTCTGTCTCTGTTCCGTTTCCGTTTCTGTCTCTGTTCTGTCTCTGTTCCGTCTCTGTTCCGTTTCTGTCTCTGTTCTGTCTCTGTTCCGTTTCCGTTTCTGTCTCTGTTCCGTTTCCGTCTCTGTTCCGTTTCTGTCTCTGTCTCTGTTCTGTCTCTGTTCCGTTTCGGTCTCTGTTTCCGTTTCTGTCTCTGTTCCGTTTCCGTTTCTGTCTCTGTTCCGTTTCTGTCTCTGTTCCGTCTCTGTTCCGTTTCTGTCTCTGTTCCGTCTCTGTTCCGTTTCTGTCTCTGTTCCGTCTCTGTTCCGTTTCTGTCTCTGTTCTGTTTCTGTCTCTGTTCCGTCTCTGTTCCGTTTCTGTCTCTGTTCTGTCTCTGTTCTGTCTCTGTTCCATCTCTGTTTCTGTCTCTGTTCCGTTTCTGTCTCTGTTCCGTCTCTGTTCCGTTTCTGTCTCTGTTCCGTCTCTGTTCCGTTTCTGTCTCTGTTCTGTCTCTGTTCCGTTTCTGTCTCTGTTCTGTTTCTGTCTCTGTTCCGTCTCTGTTCCGTTTCTGTCTCTGTTCTGTCTCTGTTCCGTTTCTGTTTCTGTCTCTGCTCTGTCTCTGTTCCGTTTCTGTCTCTGTTCTGTCTCTGTTCCGTTTCCGTTTCTGTCTCTGTTCTGTCTCTGTTCCGTCTCTGTCTCTGTTCCGTCTCTGTTCCGTTTCTGTCTCTGTTCCGTCTCTGTTCCGTCTCTGTCTCTGTTCCGTCTCTGTTCCGTTTCTGTCTCTGTTCCGTCTCTGTTCCGTTTCCGTTTCTGTCTCTGTTCTGTCTCTGTTTTGTCTCTGTTCCGTTTCTGTCTCTGTTCTGTCTCTGTTCCGTTTCCATTTCTGTCTCTGTTCCGTTTCCGTCTCTGTTCCGTTTCTGTCTCTGTTCCGTTTCTGTCTCTGTTCCGTTTCTGTCTCTGTTCTGTCTCTGTTCCGTTTCCATTTCTATCTCTGTTCCGTTTCCGTCTCTGTTCTGTTTCTGTCTCTGTTCCGTTTCCGTTTCTGTCTCTGTTCTGTCTCTGTTCCGTCTCTGTTCCGTTTCTGTCTCTGTTCTGTCTCTGTTCCGTTTCCGTTTCTGTCTCTGTTCCGTTTCCGTCTCTGTTCCGTTTCTGTCTCTGTCTCTGTTCTGTCTCTGTTCCGTTTCGGTCTCTGTTTCCGTTTCTGTCTCTGTTCCGTTTCCGTTTCTGTCTCTGTTCCATCTCTGTCTCTGTTCCGTCTCTGTTCCGTTTCTGTCTCTGTTCCGTCTCTGTTCCGTTTCTGTCTCTGTTCTGTCTCTGTTCCATTTCGGTTTCTGTCTCTGTTCCGTCTCTGTTCCGTTTCTGTCTCTGTTCTGTCTCTGTTCCGTTTCTGTTTCTGTCTCTGCTCTGTCTCTGTTCCGTTTCTGTCTCTGTTCTGTCTCTGTTCCGTTTCCGTTTCTGTCTCTGTTCTGTCTCTGTTCCGTCTCTGTTCCGTCTCTGTTCCGTCTCTGTTCCGTCTCTGTTCCGTCTCTGTTCCGTCTCTGTTCCGTCTCTGTTCCGTCTCTGTTCCGTTTCTGTCTCTGTTCTGTCTCTGTTCCGTCTCTGTTCCGTTTCCGTTTCTGTCTCTGTTCTGTCTCTGTTCTGTCTCTGTTCTGTCTCTGTTCCGTCTCTGTCTCTGTTCCGTCTCTGTTCCGTTTCTGTCTCTGTTCTGTCTCTGTTCAGTTTCCATTTCTGTCTCTGTTCCGTTTCCGTCTCTGTTCCGTTTCTGTCTCTGTTCTGTTTCTGT